>NC_069504.1:348326842-348614342 GCF_027579735.1 Bombina bombina | reverse complement strand
ATATATATATATATATATATATATATATATATATATATATATTGTGTGGCATATATTTTATATATATATATATATATATATATATATATGCCACAAAATTATAATAATTAATAATAATGTGTAAAGGCATCTGTGCCCCAATAATTTACAATAAAGACTTATTTTAGCACCCCATATACACACATAGATGCATAGGTTGAATAATATCTGTAGTTTACCAGTCAGAGGAAACATTTTACTAATCAGGGGAGAAAAAAGTTTTATCCCAGTCAATGTTGATTATATGAAAAATCCTAATTACTTCCTAGTTTAGTGCAATGTCTTACTAGTCAAGAACTAGTGGAAATGTCCATTTATCTATCTATCTAATCTATCAGAAATCTTACGTATTAGTCTAGGTTGTCCACTTTGCAAATTTATTACATCCAGTTAAGTTTCAAATCTGTTGAAAACATTAACTAGATAAATAAAACCAGATAATAGCATGCATTGCACTGCAATTCATATGTTGTTGCTTTACTCTATATTTACTAGGTAAAATGCAAAGATAAATATCAATAAATAAAATGTTTTCCAATGTAATGTGTTTTTATCTTACCTTGTAATAACTTAGAAATGTATAGTAGCGCTCATCTCAAGTTGGAGCATAGTAGGTTGAGAAGTATTTTGCAAAAAGTATTTTGTTGATTCGTGGAACAGACTTCCAGTAGAGGTGGTAAGGACACATACTGTAAGGAAATTACAGAATACATAGGATACACATAAGAATTAATTAAGCTTCCACTACAGAAAGGAATGTGATTAGCCTTATGGTTCTTATCTATGTTTCAGCCATAATATAAATAATGTACGCTAATGAAGATGCCACATTACACTGAGCCATTTATTTTCGTGCCTGTGAATCAGAGGTATAGTACGGATGCTATATTCTATAAGGGGAGAGGTTTCTTTTTTAGTAGGAAGACCTCCAAAACCACTGCAATTCTAAGTAGACTAAAACCAGAGCATATAAATGATTATTATTATTATTCCTTTTTACTACTATCTCACACATGCTTGATGAAAAGTATTGCTAGTGGTAGATTAATTTATTGTTTTGTGTTATATACCGGTATTATGGACCTCATCATTTGTACTTAGTAATGTAAACTCACAGGACGGTTATTACATTTTTATAGATACACTTGTATGAACAATGTTCTCATTTATTCTTATACCCTCTCAAACCTAGTTACTAACGTGTGTAAGTCCTCCCACAATTTTACACAATAGACTCCTTTGCATAACATAAGACTTGGAAAGAAAACAACTCTATGGTACCAGTAACAGTCTTGTAATTTTAATGCCAAATGGATTCAAAACATTTCATGTTTAAACCAAATCATTCAAAAACCCTGAAATAACTTATTTATTTTATATTTTCAAATGCACATTAAAGTCATAAGAACTTCCCCATGCTCAGCGTGGAACAAGGATTCACATCAATTAAAAGCACTTTTACATCCAGTTTTTTTCAGATAACGCACCGTGATCTGTAGAATTTTGCCCTCTTCATATGACATTTATAGGCTGTTTGTAAAGTTTATTTTTTTTCAATGTAAAAGTTTGTGCACATTCTCAGCTCACTTTTAAATAAAGCTATTTTTTAGTGCAAAGTTAAAAATATAACTCAAATCCCATTTTTAAAATTTGTCATTTGTGCTCAAATTAAATATCAGCTAGAGAGGTGAAAAGAGAATTCTGTAACCCATAATTGCTGCAGATACCAATTAGTTTGTTAAGGCAATTTGTAGCATTTTGTAAAAACATATGTTACAAGACACAGATTTTACACAAAACTTAAAGGGTTAATATTTAATATGTTAGTTATAAAATTATCCAAAACTATATGAAATTATTAATTGCTGCCAAGAATTGTTATAAATGGTGATGTGAAAAAAACTGCATTTAAAGGGACAGTCTAGGCCAAAATAAACGTTCATGATTCAGATAGAGCATGTAATTTTAAACAATTTTCCAATTTACTTTTATCACCAATTTTGCTTTGTTCTCTTGGTATTCTTAGTTGAAAGCTTAACCTAGGAGGTTCATATGCTAATTTCTTAGACCTTGAAGCCCACCTCTTTCAGATTGCATTTCAACAGTTTTTCACCACTAGAGGGTGTTAGTTCACATATTTCATATCGATAACACTGTGCTCGTGCACGTGAATATATCTGGGAGCAGGCACTGATTGGCTAGACTGCAAGTCTGTCAAAAGAACTGAAAAAAGGGGCAGTTTGCAGAGGCTTAGATACAAGATAATCACACAGGTCAAAAGTATATTATTATAACTGTGTTGGTTATGCAAAACTACGAAATGGGTAATAAAGGGATTATCTATCTTTTAAAACAATAATAATTCTGGTGTAGACTGTCCCTTTAACTACATATGATACTTAAAGGGACAGTAAAGTAAAAATTAAACTTTCACGGTTTGGATAGAACATACAATTTTAAACAACTTTCTAATTTACTTCCATTATCAAATTTGCTTTGTTCGCTTGGCATCCTTTGTTGAAAAGTAAATCTAGGTAGCTAGGAACTCAGGAGTGTGCACGTCTTTTTACTCTATGGCAGCAATGATTGCAACAATTTATAATACTGCTAAATACAATGTTGCAAAACACTGCTGCCATAGAGTATTAAAGATATGTGCACACCCCTAACCTCCTATGAATCTTTACTCTTCAACAAAGTATACCAACAAAGCAAAGCTAATTTGATATTAGTAGTAAACTGGAAAGTGTTTACAATTGTATGCTCTATCTGATTCATAAGAATTTAATTCTGGCTTTACCATCCCTTTAAGGTTGTTTCTGTAGTCATAGTTCTGTTTCCTCTGTATGAATTGAAGGGACATATTATGTAGTAGCCCTGTCTATAAACTGTACAGTACTTTAATGTATATAAATAAACTGTGTGTATATATATATATATATATATAAATATATACGTCATTGGAAACATACCTAGGTAGTATCAGGAGCAGCAATTCACTACTAGAAGCTTGCTGGTGATTGGTGACTGCATATATGTGCCTCATGTGATTGGTTCACCAGATGTGTTTAGTTAGGACCCAGTGGTGCATTGGTGATCTTAAGATGACTTGGCATGGTTAGACCTTTGGTTAATTTTAAAAATGTCCACCAATTGCCCCCAAAATAAAGTATAGTGTTGCTTTTTAAAATAAAAAAGTAGCATTTTTTTTTTTTTAAATAATAACTGCACAAAGCAGCTTAAAGTGAGCAGATGTGGGGGGTTAGAAAAAAAAAGGCACTGAAAAGTGCTTTTACATTGCGGTCTATGGAGACTGTGTTATTGCTTATATACATATATATTTATGTGTTGATATGTGTATATACACATATAAAGACATAAATATATATTCATATACATATATATTTACATAATAAATAGAGGAGGAAAAGTTTGTGGCTTATCTGGCAGGCAATAGAATTGATTTTGAGACCCCCAAGAGGAGGAGATAAGTTTCAGATCTTATGCTGCCAAGATATCTATTGGATCTACAAATAGTCTGGTCCCCAATGGATTAAATTCCGAGTTCAATATTATTAACTATTGGCACAGGTAAACACTGTGAATTATGGGTACTATGTTAATGTATTAGACCATATATGTATACATAGATATACTTTTATATATTTGTAGTATGTAGGCTCTATGCATTTAACGCATTCTACCAGTTGTTCAAGGTATACTCTATGAAGTATAATCATTTAGGGTGATTATTTACAATCATCTATGATTGTTTTCCAATCTTGCCTTTTGTTTTTAGAATTTCTTAAACATAGGAGGACCCCTTTACATACATAACATTGGGGGATTGCTCTATATATAGATAAATGTGTATTATTTTGAGGAAATTGTCCTATTAGGTATATTAGGTATATTATCATTATCGGTTATTTGTAGAGCGCCAACAGATTCCGCAGTCCTAACTCCTCTATCAATATAGTAACATGATATCATTTAATATCACTAGTATGTGGAGTATCAACTAAGTTATTAATGTATGCATACTCATGTAAATTAATCTGGTCTGTGTGAATAATATTTTCTTTATATATATAGTTTATCTTGTTCCTTAAAATTGCATATTATTTGTATTTTTTCATGTATTTTTGCATATGTGTATTTAAGGCTACTACTTATCCCTAGAAATTATTAGCTAATGTGTGTCAGCTGATGGATATCTGTTCCAAAAATCAGTATATCATATGATACTATTATTCATTTAGTCACATCTGTCCACCAAAGGGTTAAACAGGATACTCATTGCTATGCAACAATGATATTGCTTTTAATTTCACACATGTGTGTGATATGTCTATGATTACGGTCTAAACGACCGAAACCGGTCAAACTATTTGTTCCTATTCTACCTATTTTTACAGCTTGTTGCTGTTTTTGTTTTAATGGATCTACAATAAAAGTTTGCTTTTATTGTTTACGAATAAGCCTGGACTGCTGCTTTGGATTATTTTCTCCTTCATATATATTTACACTTAGCTGCCCATCGCTGCGCGACTTACCCCATTCGCTGCGCTAGGTTCTCATGCCGTTTCTCACGCTCTTGTGTGTGCAAAGCTTCCATGCATTTTTGTGCTCCACTTGTAATCTGCCTCATAGTATTTTATTATTTCAGTATTGCTTGCATATAACTAATTAGAGCATATTCCTTTTAAATGTTTATATCCCTTTAAGCACAGCATGCTTTGCTCTTTAGTTGTAAACTTTATATTCTTGTACACATTGATCTCTTCTCCCATTAATAACAAAATATAGTAATTATTAGCCTTGATTAATATTTTCATTTTGTATGGGCATGAGATAAATACAACACCATAAATACATAGAACAATACCATAAATAAATACAACACCAAAAATAAATACATACAATGATACCACAACTGTACTTATAAGTAGACTTGTGCTTGGTAGAAAAATGTGTCAATTTAATAATGTCCATGAAGGTTTCCATTGTGCTCCCTTAACCAATCACAATGAAAGAATTAATGACATAAGTCAACAAATGACAACAAATTAATTTCCTAATTTGATTCTTTTTAGGACACTACACCCATCAGTAATTTCGGTTTATATTCTAATATTACAGTTTACATTTATTTGAAACAGGAAGCCAGGTTTGTAAGCCTGTCTCACACCTGACTCACACCTGTCTCACAACTCTATAAACACAATAATCTTTAATCTATGTTTACCTTGAGAAAAACGCACATTGCATGTTGTTTAGTTATTATATAGAAACACCTAACAGAGTCAAGGAATGTTCACTTGACCAGTTGAACACAATGTTACAGTAATGCAAATAGGTAAAAGTAGACTCGTGAATCCTGGATTTCATATGAACCCTCATTAATAACATGGGATTGACTGATACACTTACTTCAGACAGCAAAATAAAACATTTATATCACTAGGAGGGCACAGATCGGTCTCCATTACCTTTAACAGTGAAGTTTTTAATAAAAGCATTTATAGATAGTAATCTACAGTATTTGAAAAGGACATACCTAGAATGAGACACAGAGGATATCATTCACTTGTCTAATTAGTTGCTAATTAATTTAGAGGACTTGGCATACAAAATTAAATAATTTACTTAAATACGTAAAGTCCTATGAATTAAATATTTGTTAAAAAAAAGTCAGAGGAACCCTAGGTATCAAATTATAACCAACGGTTTGCTCATCTATAACATTAAAATGAATTAATATTTTACCCAAACTCTCACCAATAATCTTTGCATGCAACTCAAAAGTACCCATCTATCAATTTGACAGGTGGGAATATCACTAGAGTGTGGAAGGTTTCAGATAAATCATGCAATGCATTCTCTGCAGATTTAAATTTATGACTTGAAATAGGTTCTAAATTAAACCTGTAAAGAATGAAGGTGCAATGAGTTAAAAACAATCACTAACCAAAATGCTGCCGTGCCTTTAGCTGGGAGGAACTCCTCCTCCTCCTTCCTCCTTTTTAACAAAGTTAATTATCATTTATGCCTGAATGCAAAAAGAGACCACATTAGATAGCAATAACATTTACTAATGATTTGACAAAGCTGCCTGTCATATTTACACAGGATTACTTAAATTACACAGATGGATAGTAACTGGTCTTTTAAAAAAGATGGAAGGTGAAACCAGGAATTTCACAGATTTTTTAGTTTTGATTAAGATGCTGCAGCCAATCAGCATTAAAGAAACAGTAAACACAATAGATTTGCATAATCAACAAATGCAAGATAACAAGACAATACAATAGCACTTATTCTGAATTAAAAAAGGGTAGTAGATTTTTTTATAACAAATTTCAAAGTTATGTAGATTTCCACTCCCCCTGTACCATGTGATCAGCCAATCACAAATGCATATACATATAGTCTGTGACTTCTTGCACATGCTCAGTAGGAGCTGGTGACGCAAAAAGTGTAAATATAAAAGACTGCACATTTTTTTTAATGGAAGAAAATTAGAAAGTTGTTTAAAATTACATGCTGTATCTGAATCATGAATAATTTAATTTAACCTGAGTGTCCCTTTAAGGGCTAGATTACGAGTGGACCACACACGTTAACAATGCTACATGGAGGATTTTTGCATGCGTCAGGTTGCGCTTGTATTACAAGTTGAAAGCCAGATTCATGCAAAAAGTTAAATTTCAAATATCGCAAACACGTTAATTTGTTCTCCCATAGACTTCAATAGAGTACCCATACTTGCGTGCTAACCCGACTACATTTCAAATTCCAATATTCTTCACATAGAATATATTCTATTTATTCTTAAACAGATATATATATATATATATATATATATATATATATATATATATGTTGATTTTTTGTAAAATATATATCTATACTTATATATATATATATATATATATGTATTTACATATACTGTATATGTATATAATATATAATTAATTCTAAACCGCTCTAAAGCTATAGTAAACTACATGTCCTCTAATTCCTGCCCCTTACAGCGAATTGTTGGCATGAAAAAGGTGCACAGAGATGGTCAATTCCTTGAAATGAAGGCCAAATTCTTAACTTATTGGCCTCCCATGGCCAGCAAATATATATGGCTTAAAGGTTATAATACCTTTCTTACAGTCATTTCCTTTTAAATCAGCTCTTATGTTCAGTGATCCATTAATTGGCAAGTGTTGAGCTTATAATTATAAACATTCCTTTGTAAATCAATAACCAGCAAAGTTACATGTCTGTTACAAGGAGGGATTTGGTCAATCAATAGATGATGGTAAAATTTTACTCCTTTCACCGTGCGGACCCCCCGCATTTCATATCGGTTACTGGGAGTTTACTCACTCAGCGTGTAATGTTACTTTATCCTTCCCCTTCACAATGCAAATTACCGACAGCTGTTGTTGCTATTGGAAATGAAGACAGCCTTATGTCGCAGAGTGCTTCAAACTTCAGCCTCCTGTCTTTCTTGTGCAGTCTCGTATGTCAGCTCTACTTGCCTTTCACTTGGGATACAAAAACTTTTCTTTGTGCCGATAGGGACAAACTTATCAAGGTTATATGTATGTCCGCGACCAGAGCAAATGCCAAGCTACGCGCGTTTCACCCTCTTTGGCTGAGGGCTTCTTCTGGCAGATATTGTTGTGATGTCATCAGGAACATGCTTTTTATTTGTTTTTGTAACTCCTCCTGTTACTTCACATGTGTTTCTTTCAGCCAGGTTAAATATTTTACTTATACAAGCGATTGCTTAGCTTATACACTTCCTAAGAAAACGTACATATTTTTCAGGGCATAATGCAGAATTAATAATAATTAATTTCTATATTATGACATTTAGTATATTTATGAAAATGTATCAATCACTATTTAGTACAGTGGTCTCAAAGTACAGGCCCTGGGGCCATATGCGGCCCCAAGATAGTTTCATGTGGCCCTCCCTTGTTTAAGGTAAACCATTAATTTGGGCTGTCAATTTTTTTTAGGGTTCTAAGAGGTGTAGCTAGTTGATGTTCTATTTAGGCACTCAAAAGATAAATATAAAGACAAGAGTCCAGTGTAGACTCCCACCATGCACTGTTTGGATACATGTTACTTTTGACATTGTTATACAGTTCCAGAATGATCACTTCACTTGGCACTCACAAGATAAATATAGACAACAGTGTATGTCTGTTGTGGGCTACAACCCCCACCATGCACTACTACTTAGGTAAATGTCACTTCCAGTTCCTAGTATATCTAGCACTTTACTCAGTTCAAGCTGCCCCCATGAGCGCAGAACACTTGGCCAGTGGCTCCCAGGTACATTGAGTTTGATACCCCTGATTTAGACTATACAAGATTTCTGAAGTAGGAAGCCAAAATGGAGGAAACTTAAAGAGGCAGAGTTATTTTGTAATAAAAAGTCTTCCCCCCCCATATCTAAATTGGAGTTAAAGTTTTGCTTTTAAAATTTGATTACACAACTAATTATATGACAAGTTCAGAATCTGACATGTCAAACACAGAAGGAAAGGAAAATACATTTTCGTAGGAGAGGAAGGAGAAGGGATTTTTTAGGAGCTACTCAGAAAGACCAAAAAGACAAAGAAGGGGAGGGAGGAAACACAAAAGATTCAAATCAAGGAAACAGGAGATACCCCTTGAGAAATCAAAGGAAGGAGAAGTAAACAAAGTAATTGAAAGTATGAAGGTAGTGAATGACTCTAAAATAGAAAAGGGTTAAACATTTGCACCCACTAATGTATGTGATAAATTTACTATAACAAAAGATTTGAACCTCTTTTTTTCAGGAAATTAGCTTTAAGAAAAATATATCATGATGAAAAGAAATCTGTATCTATGGACCTTCAAGATAAATTATTACTAAAGCAATTTGAAGATACAGCAATTTGAACATATAGGTTATAGTAATCTGGCAAACAGGTCCAAATTTATGCCATCACTGACTACATTTCCGTGTATATACAACTTTGTCAAGTTAGTAGAAAAAGACATAGAATCAATACATTTGGAAAAAAAAATTTAAACAGCTTTGAAATAATTAAAAAATAATAAAGGAATAACAATTTAAAATTCATACAAAGGCGGGAATCTAGTAGTGATGGACACGAAAGACTATGAGTGTAATAGACAGGTGTAATAGACTTCTTAA
This sequence comes from Bombina bombina, assembly GCF_027579735.1. NCBI lineage: Eukaryota > Metazoa > Chordata > Amphibia > Anura > Bombinatoridae > Bombina > Bombina bombina. Next base: position 348,605,107 of record NC_069504.1, on the reverse strand, counting down.
AAATGACCCAACATCCATTTATAAGGATGAATTAGAAGCAATAATTAAACAGGCTCATGAAAACAAATTAATAAACAAAAAAGAAAAGGAATTAATTTCGGGTATTGGCTCTTTAACAGAAACAATATCTGAGTATATTGACTATTGCCTAAGAACCTTTTTAACATCCCTTTCCTCTTATGTACAAGACTCTCTAGATGTTTTGAGAAGATTGGATGGGATAACATTAAATGACAATACTTTACTGGTTACTATTGATGTTGAGGTCCTGTATTCCACAATACCCCATGAAAAAGGAAAAAGAGTAATGGAAAAACATTTTAGGAAAAAAAAGGTACAAAGTACCAAGCCCATACAAAATTTGTAATACAATTGTTAGAATTTCTCTTAAAAAATAACTATTTTTTGTTCAATAAAAAGATGTATGAACAGATCTTGGGGACAGCGATATGAACATGTTGTGCCCCAACATATGCATGCCTTTTCTTGGGGTCTTGGGAAATTGAAAGGGTTTACAACTCAGAAGAAAATGTATTTAGTTTGTGGATTCGGTTTATAGACGATATCCTGATGTTATGGGAAGGGTCAAGTGATGAACTAAAGGAATTCATAACAAAATTGAATGAGAATGACTATAATTTGAATTTCACCTATGAATATAGTGAGGTATAACTGACCTTCCTTGACCTCAGGATATTGAAAATAGGAAATAAACTAAACACTGCAACCCACAGGATACACACAAGACCCTTTGAAGAATGCATATAATAGAACATTACATACAAGCAGAGAGATGCTATTATATAGAAATCAATTGAAAGATGATGATAATATTTAGGATTTGTAACAATATATAATAATAAATGGGATGATTTAAAACAACCCTGAGTAAACATTGGCATGTTTTAACAATTGATACTGTCTTAGCAAACATAATAGGGGTGAGACCAAACTTGACTGCAAGGAGAGCTCCTAGCTTAAGAGATAAATTAGTTTCAAGTCATTATACTCGTAAGGAACTCAACTGGATACATACACTCTCAGAAAGGAGTGGTAACTTTAAATGTAAAAAATGTTTGGTTTGCAAAAACCTATTGGTTGGGGAAAGTTTCACTGACAATGATGGTAAGAGAAGAATTATAAAAGGGCACATAACATGCAGATCTGAAGGGGTAATCTATATGTTAACCTGTAGTTGCCAGATGTATTATATTGGCAAAACGTACAGAGAATTACACAAGAGGATAAAAGAACATAAAAGAGACATAAAAAACAAACTAATTAAAACTAGTAGTGTGGCACGGCACTTTTTATATCACCATAAGAGTAATAAAAATGAGCTTAAATTTAGAGGGTTAGAAAAAATTGATCTAAAAGGAAGAGGAGGAGATCTAGATAACATTTTACTCCAACAGGAATGCATAGTTGCCAACAGTCCCTGATTTCCAGGGACAGTCCCTGGATTTTGTTGTATGTCCCTGGATTTTTTTTGTCCCTGGAAATGTCCCTGAAAATGCTATCTCTTTTGCCCAACATTTGTTGTTTGTATCTATCTATCTATCTATCTATCTATCTATCTATCTATCTATATATATATATATATATATATATATATATACACACATAAATATATACAGATAGATATATGTTAAATAGATATAATGTATTATTTAAATATAATTCATTCCTAATGGAATATTGTTATTATTATTAAATGAGTTCACATATTATTTGTCTTTCTAATTTTGATGCTGTGTTGTAAAAATAATCATATGCCCAGAATGTGTTCCAGAGACTGGGTAGGTGTAAGAGCTTGGTGCTGTAATCTGTATAATAAACTATGGATAAGTCTAAATTATACTATTACTTTCAATGTTGGTTGTGTTTTGATTGCAGAACTGAGTGGGCGGAGCAGTTGAACAGTAGGTCGTCAATACTCCAGTAACCCGCTTGCTTGCTCTGCTGCAAAGTGTCCCTGGAATTTTTTTTTAAATGTTGGCAACTATGGGAATGCAAATGGATTTATAATCTACAGTCCTTGAGCCCTAGGGGTCTAAATGAGGAAATTAATTGTGTTCCGTCCCTAAACAATTAAAATAGCCCCCTAAACAGTTTTGCATAAATTTTATAAGCAAAACTTTAACTCCAATTTAGATATGGGGGGGAAAACTTTTTATTACAAAATTACTCTGCCTCTTTAAGTTTCCTTCGTTTTGGCTTCCTACTTCAGAAATCTCATATAGTCTTAGTAATTGATTAATTTTCATAAATATACTAAATGTCATAATATAGAAATTGATTATTAATAATTCTCCATATGCCCTGAAAAATATGTACATTTTCTATGGAAGTGTATAAGCTAAGCAATTGCTTGTGTGCTGCCTCAATGGGGCATAGAATATGACATAGCCTCTGTTAATATTCATGTTGATATATTTAAGAAATTATATATTTTTATGCCATTTTTCTCAAAGCTTCTCCATGTTTATTTTGTACTGCCATCTAGTGACCCTTTTTAGTAACGCTCCTGTTTTCTATAGTATCTTACCTCTGACCTTATTATGCATTTCCCTTTTGTGCATTGCTCCGCCCTTGTAGTTTGATGATGTTTTCCTGTGTCATGGCTGCAGCTAACAGGCCTCATGTAACAAGCACTCATGTTAATTACATTGCAAGCTATGATCAGTATCAACTTTTGACCGCTTAAATACTTTAACCATTCATCTGCTGTATTTTATTATCTGCTGTAACCTGATATTCAGAATATAGCAACTTTGTGGATGGACAAGGTATTGGTGAGTTCAGCTATCTGACAAGGATTGTCTGCAGTGATTGTATCTTCTTATACAGGCCAGGCATAGAGGTCTCAGCAAGGGATAGATCATTATTACAACTATCTGAGTCAGAATAGCTTGTATAAGTAAAATATTTCACCTGGCTGAAAGAAACACAAAAACAAATAAAAAGCACGTTACCGATGACATCACAACAATGTCTGTCAGAAGAAGCCCTCAGCGAAAGAGGGTGAAATGCGCATAGCTTGGCGTTTGCTCCGGTCGAGGACCGTGATACATTTGTCCCTATCGGCACAAAGGAAAGTTTTTGTATCCCAAGTAAAAGGCAAGCAGAGCTGACATATGAGACTGCACAAGAAAGACAGGAGGCTGAAGTTTGAAGCACTCAAGGACATAAGAAGCCTGTCTTCATTTCCAATAGCAACAACAGCCATCGGTGATTCACATGGTGAAGGGGATGGATAAAGGAACGTTTAACTCTGAGTGAGTAAACTCCCAGTAACTGATATGAAATGCGGGGGGGTTCGCATGGTGAAAAGAGTAAAATGTTACCATCATCTATTGATTGACCAAATCCCTCCTTGTAACCGACAAAGACTGTAACTTGCTGGTTATTGATTTACAAAGGATGTTTATTATTATAAGCTCAACACTTGCCAATTAATGGATCACTGAACATAAGAGCTGATTTAAAAGGAAATGACTGTAAGAAAGGTATTATAACCTTTAAGCCATATATATTTGCTGGCCATGGGAGGCCAATAAGTTAAGAATTTGGCCTTCATTTCAAGGAATTCCTTTTTTCAACTTTTACGGCTCTGGGTTAGGGTTAGCCTGGCGGGAAATGAAACTCAGGGTATTTAAAGTGCTATATTCAGGTATTATGCACCTTCAAAAAGGCCCAAGTTGGGGCCGAAATGCTGGTCTTGTACATATGTACATATGTACATGTGTACTATATATTGGAAACAATGTGAGAATAAAGAAGCAAATGTTGCATTAAGAAATGTATTCTGAAAGTCTTTTTGAACATATATATATGATTATATATAGGTATAGATATATAAAGCTATATATACTGTACTGTGTATGTGTGTATATACAGGGAGTGCAGAATTATTAGGCAAGTTGTATTTTTGAGGATTAATTTTATTATTGAACAACAACCATGTTCTCAATGAACCCAAAAAACTCATTAATATCAAAGCTGAATAGTTTTGGAAGTAGTTTTTAGTTTGTTTTTAGTTATAGCTATTTTAGGGGGATATCTGTGTGTGCAGGTGACTATTACTGTGCATAATTATTAGGCAACTTAACAAAAAACAAATATATACCAATTTCAATTATTTATTTTTACCAGTGAAACCAATATAACATCTCAACATTCACAAATATACATTTCTGACATTCAAAAACAAAACAAAAACAAATCAGTGACCAATATAGCCACCTTTCTTTGCAAGGACACTCAAAAGCCTGCCATCCATGGATTCTGTCAGTGTTTTGATCTGTTCACCATCAACATTGCGTGCAGCAGCAACCACAGCCTCCCAGACACTGTTCAGAGAGGTGTACTGTTTTCCCTCCTTGTAAATCTCACATTTGATGATGGACCACAGGTTCTCAATGGGGTTCAGATCAGGTGAACAAGGAGGCCCTGTCATTAGATTTTCTTCTTTTATACCCTTTCTTGCCAGCCACGCTGTGGAGTACTTGGACGCGTGTGATGGAGCATTGTCCTGCATGAAAATCATGTTTTTCTTGAAGGATGCAGACTTCTTCCTGTACCACTGCTTGAAGAAGGTGTCTTCCAGAAATTGGCAGTAGGACTGGGAGTTGAGCTTGACTCCATCCTCAACCCGAAAAGGCCCCACAAGCTCATCTTTGATGATACCAGCCCAAACCAGTACTCCACCTCCACCTTGCTGGCGTCTGAGTCGGACTGGAGCTCTCTGCCCTTTACCAATCCAGCCACAGGCCCATCCATCTGGCCCATCAAGACTCACTCTCATTTCATCAGTCCATAAAACCTTAGAAAAATCAGTCTTGAGATCTTTCTTGGCCCAGTCTTGACGTTTCAGCTTGTGTGTCTTGTTCAGTGGTGGTCGTCTTTCAGCCTTTCTTACCTTGGCCATGTCTCTGAGTATTGCACACCTTGTGCTTTTGGGCACTCCAGTGATGTTGCAGCTCTGAAATATGGCCAAACTGGTGGCAAGTGGCATCTTGGCAGCTGCACGCTTGACTTTTCTCAGTTCATGGGCAGTTATTTTGCGCCTTGGTTTTTCCACACGCTTCTTGCGACCCTGTTGACTATTTTGAATGAAACGCTTGATTGTTCGATGATCACGCTTCAGAAGCTTTGCAATTTTAAGAGTGCTGCATCCCTCTGCAAGATATCTCACTATTTTTGACTTTTCTGAGCCTGTCAAGTCCTTCTTTTGACCCATTTTGCCAAAGGAAAGGAAGTTGCCTAATAATTATGCACACCTGATATAGGGTGTTGATGTCATTAGACCACACCCCTTCTCATTACAGAGATGCACATCACCTAATATGCTTAATTGGTAGTAGGCTTTCGAGCCTATACAGCTTGGAGTAAGACAACATGCATAAAGAGGATGATGTGGTCAAAATACTCATTTGCCTAATAATTCTGCACTCCCTGTTTATGGTATATATATATATATATATATATATATATATATATATATATAAAAACAATACTTAGAACATATTTCCCCATGTGAATAACATTGAAATGTGAAATATTGACAGTACATACACAGATAAATGCTAATGTTTTTTGTGCACCTTTTTTGTCTCGCGTAACAGTTAACCAGAGCTCTGAAGTGCTTTAAATATGATTGAGCTCAAGCGAAAATGTTTACCTTCAATTCATAATACCTTCACTATTTTCACGCAGAAACTGCAAAATACCCCTTATAGCTGCGGACTACAGTTTGTGCGCCACTCGTAATCTAGCCCAAAATGTGTTCAAAAACGAACTCTCTATACTTTGCTATTCAAATCTTTTTCACTGCATATCTATTATCTCTTTTATAAATAATGTATAAACTGTTGTGTGAATGTCTTTATAAGCATTCTAATATGTGCCTATTAAGATAAGAAAAAAAAATAATCCAAAAAGCTTTCTATAAGAATCATCTTCAGCAGAGATCTGTTTGTATTTAAACCATGCACATCAAAAATAATTAATTATCCATGTAATTCTAAAATCTCTACATTCCATATTGTATTATTATAAGAGTATATTCGTTACTGTTTCGTATTCAGTTTAAGTTTTCATGTTCATATAGCACTTTCTTCTCTCTCACCTCCTTTTTCTATTCACTTTTTTCGGTAAAAAACACCATCCAGATTATAATTGCTTCAGACTTGACAAAGGAATGAGTTCTTCCGAAAGCGTGTCTACTTATAAATGTATAGTTAGTCCAATAAAAAAGTATCATTGCTCAGTGCAATTCTCTTGTTATTTTGTTATATATATATGAAATATTATATTGGGTTAGTATTTGAGCGATATGTGTTATGTTTTTTTCTTCTGCCTTCTCTATTGAAGTCTATGGGGAGAGAAAGTTAGCATGGCCACAATATCTGAGGTCCTGAAGTTAGCACATTTTGGGTTTTGCTTGTGCACAAAAGTTCTACTTTCAATTTGTAATTCGTACTAACTTGCACACTCAAGAGGATTATGTCTAGTGTTTTTAACGCTCAAGTAGGAGAGCTAAATACCGCTCCTCTTGTAATCTAGCCCTTAATGTTTAGTAATATTTTTGTAATAATTATACAATCTATACCTAAGTACACTTTATACTTTTTTAAACAAGTAAATAAATATTACTTTTGAGTGTGTTCAAACCATGGCATCAGTATTAAAGGGACATTAAACACTAAATAAATAATAGATAGTATGACGCATTCAAAGAAAAGATTAGTCTGAGAATAACATGTAGATGTATTTTTTAAAGTTTCATTAGCTGTTTAAATATTAACAAAAATAAGTGTAAAATTTTAGTGTCTATAAAACAATGGGAGCTGCCATATTGTAGCTTAGGTTACCTTCTCTGCTGTGGCCAATTAGGGACAGTTATAAATAGGTCAGTGTGCAGCCAATGGCTGTGGGGAATATATCAGTGTTCTGCACTTCTATTTCTAAAAGGAACTGAAAAGCTCACAATTCCAGAATGAAATTATAGTAAAAGGGGATAAAATAAATAATGAAAGTATATTTTGGAGTTTTTCTAAAATATACAATTTATTATTTTATTTTACTATCTCAAAGTGTTTAATGTCCCTTTAAGGTAATATTAATATTTCTTAATGATGTGTGTTAAATGTGAAAAGGTCCATATATTGCCAACTATTCTAATATTTCTAAAACTGCTATCTGAGGGTTAGTCATAAAAAAAAGTATAGTTTCGGGGGGGCGGAGCCAGCTGGGCAAATGAAAGCATGCACATCAGGACAGCTCCGTGCGGCTTTGTCTTAAGCCCATATAATTTACGCAAGTGGAGGAAGCGTAGTGACCTGGTGTGTAGGGGAACATATTGGGCAAGATCCTTGATTGTAGGTTGGACCCCAGGCAGACATCAGGCCACATCGGAGCACACGCTGTGTATTGCCGTTACGGAGGCGCTCTGGCAGCCATCTTGGATTTTCTGTGCTGGCCGTTATTGATTGCTGAGGCCAACAGCCTTGGAGGTACACGCTCCGTTTAGTCTCCTGAGGAATTGAATGGGGAAAGGAGTGAGCGGGGCATCCCCAGATACTTTAAAGAGGGCATCAGCATCCCCATTTGAAAGAGATTCTGCCGTTTAGGCCCACATGGCCACAGATCTTCATTAGGGCTGGGACCCTGATATTTGCAGTAAGAAAAGAGAAACTACGGTGTTTAGAAGCCATAATAAACCAAAAGTATACCAGGCTCTGGGGATCATAGGTTGTTGGAACACTCCCCACCTGTGTTAACATTAGCGACCCAATTTAATTGATGATTCTTGTGGACCGCCTGAGAGAAGTTCGCATGGAGACCTAAAGTAATACTAGTGGGGGGGGTTGAGGGATCTTTTAGGCACTAATATACCCTAGTCCTGGGAGTGCTCTATCAATGTGCCTAACACCCTGAAGGCCTTATAGAGGGGTGGGTATCCTTATCTAAAACCTGGTCAGCCTGGTTTGATTTGCTGGCTCTAAATCAATTGGTGCCTCTAATTGCCCAGCAAAGATGTCTCACTCTCAGAAGAAAAAGAACCAGAAGGGGGCCAATGTGATAAAGAAGACAGTTATGGATCACTTTAGCTCCTCTCATAACCCTGGGGATGATAGAGACACTTCACTTACTAGCCCTGAGTCATTACCTCTGGCTGAGTCAGCTTTGCAAGATATCCACAACTGGGAACCTAACACTGTGACTCCATCCTTTATTTTAAACTCCCTGAAATATATGCTGGACACTAACCACTCTTCATTCTCAGACCAGCTAACATCTTCTCTAGCTGAAATCCGCAAAGATCTAAACGCTACTAATGCTAAGAGTGATATACTTGACCGCAAACAGGACTTAGTAGTTGATCAGTCTAACCTATTAAGTTATACGCAAAACCTAGCGATACAAATTTCGACCTCAAAGATAAAGTGGCAGACTTAGAAAATTGGTAGTGCAGAAATAATCTGAGACTTAAGGAGGTCACAGAACATATCTCTAACAAAGATATCTCAGGCTTCCTCACTGAACTTTCTTCTATCCTTGCTAAGCCTCTGACAGAAAATGAGAACTTCATCGATCGGGCCCATAGGGTCCCTAAGCCTTGAGGTGCTGCTGCAGAGCAACCCAGGGACTTCGTAGTGAGGTTACACTTTTTCACTTTCAAGGAAAGAGTCCAAAGAGCACATCTACAAAAGCCTACCCTTCCAGAAAAATTTCAGGACATCCAAATATTCTCTGATTTGGCACCCCATACTCTCCAGCAACATAGGTCCTTTGGCGAAGTTACCCATCTCCTATGACAACATAACATCAGATACAGGTGGGGGTTTCCAACAAAATTGATCGTGTCTAGAGACAAACATACTTTCACCATCTCAGAGTCAACCCAGCACTTAAAGTTGGTTCAGTCATGGAATCTGCAGCACGGCAAGGATGCTTCCTCATCCTCTCCCAGGTCAAGTTCATTAAACGCAGCACAGAGGTTGGCTACGGGGAACAATTCACCTACCTCCCCCCCTGGAGAAAGACCCCTGAGAGCAGAGTCCTCTAACTGGAATCCAAAGCCTAAGTGAAGAAACCAGGACTTGTATTTTACGTAGCTGCTTTCCTTTCAGTTCCCATGGGCACACTTATCTCTGGATAGCCCCTAGAAGGTCAATTGGGAGTATACGTTCCCCGTGATGTTCCTATAAGGATGAGTACCACATACTTTGATTAACTGTTTTCTTTTCTATAGATTGTTGGTATACAGCCAGAGAGGTACATTATGTTGAGCTTTTATGGCTCGGTTAAGTGAGGACTTTGTTTCAACCCCTCCTCTCAAAAATAACTTTTGCAAGATTTTTTGCATATCATAAATGACACTTAAACTTATCAATGCAAAGACCATTGATTCAGCTGGCCAAAGCTCGGAAATGTGACTTAAAAAAGCTGTTATAGTTTGTGTTCTTTTGGAGAGAAGTTAGAGAAGCACCTGGTTATGTTATCTGACAAATGTTAACCTGTTTTGCCTTGCAGGAAAATGTTACGAAAAATCGTCACAAACTTGTTTATTCTGTTATTCGTTTAATATGATTGTTCTTTCATGCTATGTTTTGCTAATTCTCATACGTGATTTTATATATCTGAGGTCTAGCCCATATTTAAACTATACACATAGTATAATGGTCGTACCTAGATGTGTAGAAACACAAAGTCATATAACTTTATGTTTGGTTCCTAAATTGATAATGCTAAGCATGTTTGAGGCTGGTATAGTTTAAGATATTTATGCTTAGCGGTAGTATACTGGTTAGCTTTTTCAGTTGAAGGCACTCCTCATAGTCATTTTCACTCTGCTGGGAGGACAGGTATGGTCAAGTTTAATTAATACCAATTTCTCCTGGGGGCCCCAATCAAAGGGGGAGGTGTCTTGTACAACTCACCAAGCTATAATCCTGCCGCTCCCAGATAGATTATCCCAATCATGACATAACACGATCTTGGATGGAAGACCCCTAAGCCCTCTTAAAAACTTCCTGCCACACTCCTAGTAATTATTTCATCTAGGCGAAGCGCACACTTACTGGACTCTGGTGTGCTGCCACACTCATTGGTACAGCCCTTATGGATATATAGACAATAGTTGCATAAAAATTTTGGGTTTCATGCCTTTGTTCCACGTTTGTGGTAGCAGACTCGGGCCTATTGGGACACACAGGCCTTTAACAGTTTTATTGTTTGTAAGCAAAGAGAAAGAGAGGAGTACCGAAGCCAGGCTGCCAGTGCAAAGTAGGTTTTATTCAAGCGGTTAACAGTAGGTCTAGAAAGCACCTACTAACTAACGCGTTTCGCACATGAGCACATGGGCTTCATCAGAGATCAGAGATTGTGTGTAAGCTAACCAATTTTGGTGTGTATTTTTGAATTTACTAATTCCCATGATCGTAGGATGTATGCTCCTAATACCTTCTTAAACTTTCCTTTGCCCTTGAACATATTTCAGATACTTAAGGCTTGATTGTCCCTTGAATCCCTGAGATCCCCTCCCCTGCCTCTCTACACCACTTTCTCTATACCTACAAGAAGAGCAAACTATTGTTGCCCTTTGGTCTGGCTGGCTCCATATAAATATCCCCCCAACATTACACATATTAGTTCTCTGAGGCTTTAGCTAAATTTTGGTATCAGAGGCTATATTGTGGTTTCCCTCGTAACATACCGCATGTTATATACTGTTTTAGTTACTACTATTCCCAAATTACTACAGGAGTTTTGATTCTACCTTTCTTTTAGGTACAATTAGATTTGAATATTCGTATTTTAAACATATCTCTCTAGATCTCCCTTATTCCTAACCCCCCTTCCTTACCTAACCTTCCCTTTACCTTCTTTCCTCTTTCTTAGCTTCTTTACCTTCTTCTCCTGCCCCTCTAGGGTTTTTTTTTCTCATTAAGAGACAGGAAGCGAAAAAACATAGGAAAATGGTCATAACATGCGCCTCCCAGAATGTGAGAGGCCCTAACTCTCCCATGAAAAGGAGCCTTCTACTTTGTTCCTTAAAATTTTTGCAGGCTAAGGTGGTCTTCCTACAGGAGACCCATTGGGTGGTAGATAAGCCTATTTTACTGAGATCATCCTTATACCCAAATGTCCAAACAGCATCTTAAACTAAGAAATCAAGGGGAGTAGCTATCCTCGTTCATAAGGACGTTTCATTTGAACAGATTCTTGTAGACGCTGGCCCTCAAGGTCGCTTTTTGATTTTAATTTGCAAATTAGATGGCTCATTGTATACTCTGGCATCCTATTATAGCCCCAACACAACGCAAATTCAAAACTTAAGGAAATTTATCACTAAACTACACACTGTTAAACAAGGCTCACTACTGATAGCAGGAGATTTAATATATGGTTCTTATCAAGGTTGACAAACATATCCTCCAGGGGCGCACTTTGGATAAAACTTTGTTTACTACCTCAAAGCAATTATTCTCTCTTTTGGCTCAGGCAGACCTTTTTGATGTGTTGCGCTCCCTACACTCCACAGACAAAGACTTAACGTTTTTCTCCCCTGTCTACAATTCTTATTCCAGAATTGATTTCTTGTTTTGCAATTCCTGGCTTCTAGATCAAATCTCGAAAGCGCAAATAGGTAGCTGCACATGGTCAGACCATTCTCCCATCACCATTCAGCTACCATTATCACAGACCATGCAATCTAGACCCTCCTGGCACTTGTTAGACTCTCTTCTTTCCATTCCAGGCTTAAAAGATAATATATCTGAGGAAATCTTCTACTTCCTACAACATAATGACACAGGTGAAGTTGATGACTTCTGCTTATGGGGCTCTTTAAAAGCTTTTCTTAGGGGTCTTTTCATTAAAATACAAAGTCAAACCCGCAAGAGATCCGCAGCATCTCTTGCTCAGTTACATGGGACCCTTAGATCTCTTATTACTCAACATATGGCCTCTTTAGACCCATCTCTATTACCCTATATTGACACCACTAGGAACTCTATCAGGCTACTGGAAAACCAAAGAGACTAATAGACGCCTATTCTGCTATAAAGGCAATAGACCAGATTTCCTTTTAGCTAGGAAACTAAGACACCGCACAGCTCACTCTAGAATTCCCTTTTTTAAATAAGGGGGAGACAAAGACTTCTAACCCAAAAGATATTGATGCGGAATTTGCTAGTTATTACACACAACTATACAACTTGCACCTAACTAAACCCCAAATCAAGCCTAGCAGTGAGTCTATACAAACATTTCTGTCTAATTTAAAACTTCTGTGCCTGTCCCGAAAGCAGATTGATATGGTAGAAGCCCCACTCACATTGGAAGAAATCACCTCAGTGATCTTGAAGCTAAAGACTCGTAAGGCTCCAGGGCTGGACGGCTACTCTTCATTATTTTATAAGTCTTTTATAGACCAAATCTGCCCTATACTTTTGAGAGTGTTCACTAAAGCAGGCCACATAGGATCTTTCCAGAGGAATTTCTACAAGCCAAAATCATTACCCTCCCAAAACCTGGTAAGTCACCAGACAGCTGCCCTAACTTTAGACCTATATCTTTGTTGAATGTTGATACTAAGGTGTACGCCAAGGTTCTGGCAAATCACATGAACACAATTATCCCATACTTAATTGACCCTGATCAGGTCGGTTTTACTTTAGGCCGTGAAGGTCCTGATAATACCAGAAGGTTACTTAACATTTTCCTTGAGGCCAGTCGACTCGGCCAACCATGTGTCACTTTATCTCTTGATGCCGAAAAAGCCTTTGACCGGGTCAACTGGCTTTATATGAAAGAAATTCTGGCAAGATTTGGATTCTGCCAAAATGTTTGCAACATGATTGTGGCTTTATATTCCTGCCCCTCGGCAAAGGTATGTGGCATAGGCTTTTGTTCGTCAACTTCAAGACCTCTAATGGTACCTGACAGGGGTGTCCTTTGTCTCCATTGCTGTTTGCTCTTGCGATGGAACCATTGGCGGAAAAAATCAAAAACTCTTCAGAGATCGAGGGTGTTAATATATTGGGTAGTCTACACAAAGTAGTGCTGTTCGCAGATGATCTAACTGTTGTCACATCCAATCCCCTTTCTTCCATTCCGGCCCTCTTCTTAGTGTTAGAAGAGTTCACAAAGGTCAGTTATTATAAGCTTAATATTTCCAAAACTATGGCATATGCAATAAACATACCTGATATAGACATCCTCCGGTTACAAGGCCAATTCCCCTTCCAATGGACCAAAGACAAAATTCAACATCTAGGCGTCTACCTCTCACATAATATTCCTACGCTCATAGCCAGCAATTGTTCCCCTTTTGAAATGTTGGGACTCACCTTTCATATCTTGGTGGGAAAGAATTTCTGTTGTAAAGATGAACCTTCTTCCCAAAATAACATACTTATTCCGGTGCCTGCCTATACCTATACCCAAATCCATTCTAATCCAATTCCAGCGAGCATGCAACCATTTAATTTGGAAGGGGAAAATATCCAGGATTGCGGTGAAATATCTGTATAATCCAGTTTTAGCAGGAGGGGCAGCACTTCCCAATATTATTAAATATCACAAGGCCGCAAGATTGTCTGTGTGGGGGGACCTCACATCTTCCAGTTAATGGATCAGTATAGAGCAATGTTTGATCCACTCAGACATATCTTTAGAAAATTTGTTGTGGATCCCCAAACACGTTAAGAATTGGAATATATCCCAAAATTATATAGTCCAGACGAACCTTAGATTTTGGGACAAAATTGGGCATTCGGTAGGGGTTTCACCGCACCCTTCCCCGATCCACCCCATTTCTGGTCTGTTGCGAGCATTGCCAAACTCACACAGAGTGGTCGGAAGCACATGGATTTCAAAACTATAGCAGATTTATGGGTTAATAATTCCTGCCTATCAGTAGCCACATTTACAAACAGGTTCCCCAATAGACCTTTACTTCAGTTTGAGTTTTACAGACTTAAAAGTTTCCTAAGATCATAGGGGTTCTTGAACTCTCCATTAAGACCACTTACTAACTGGGAAAAGAGATGGTGTTTGGCCACATGCACTCCCAGAATATTCTCACTTGCCTATACAGATATTTTGTGCACTCCTATATTCTGTAAAACCCCATATATAAAGCAATGGTAAAGAGCTTTTAGGTTTGAGGCCTCGGAGGAGTCTTGGTCTAGAGCGGCCTTTCACATCAAAAGAGCTATCGATAATGTAACTTATATAGAATTATTCTACAAACTTTTAACCCAATGGCACTTTACTCCTCTTAGATTATTCCAGATCTCGCAATCACACTCTCCATAATGTAGGAGGGGGTGTGGATGGATTGGGACTGCAGCCCACATGTGGTAGGAGTGCACTAAAATTAAAAAGTTCTGGACCAGGGCTCTTCTGTGTAGTGGGGGGGGGGGGGACGGGCATCCCCAGAAGGGCCTTTTTCACAAATTCCCCGAGAAGCTCCCAGTTCATGTACTTAACCTATGTGTTTATTTGTTCACCACAGTTAAACTTGCTAACTTCAAAATTGAAACTCATTGCATGAGCTGGGAGCTTTGGAGACAAAGCCAAATGCCAAGAGATAACCCCGGCAAACGATCTGAATTGATTCAGTTGCCACCTTAAATTCCTAATATAAGACCTTTGATGGCAAGTTTATTAACCAATAAATCATTTCCCTCCTCCCCCCTCTTGATTTTTTTCCCCTTTTTTCTCTCTCCCTCCTCTTTCTTCATCACCTCCTCTCAGGCCCCTCCCTTCCCTATCTCTATGATCTAGAGAGACGTTAACTTGTTTTCTGGATCATTGTATGTTAATGGGGGTAATAGCCCTTTACCTTTAGTTTGTAGTTCATATCACTACTATTTCCTTAATGATCACACAGTACAACATATTGTTAACTTTTTGCCTCTCTGTTTTCATGTCTTATCATTACTCATAACGTCTGTATAAGTTTTCTAAATGTGGAAGGCATCTTCACTTATTTTGCTACAAAAAGAGAAATGTCTTTTTAAGGTTCCTTTTGGTCTATCTGCGAGTCTAGTATTATACTATAATGAGGAACTCCTTTATAACATCAATATTTGTTTTGAGATATTCTTGCAGATATTGTTTATTGTACTGTGGATTCTCTGTATTCTGCCTTACTTTGTATTTATATGAAAAACCCAATAAAAATCTATTTAAAAAAAAAAAGTATAGTTTCAATGTATAAAAATATTTTGTATTCTTGGAAATCAACATTTTTTTCTTTTTCTTTTTGCTTGCTTCTTCATATGGATCACTAGTATTTCTATTGTAAAGGCAAATATAATCAGGGATAGAGGGCTATAGGGTTTGCATATAATGACATTATTCTCATAATTAACCTAGGGACAAAACCAAGGCTTACAGTTGTAAATATTGCACATTTATTTAACAATTCAAGTAAAAAATTAAAAAAATACTTAAAATAATTTTCAAGATCTTAAAAAAAAATGCCATAGATGTGGCTGAATCGTGTATATATCTTTTAATTTTATATAAGAATCTTTAATCATCAAAGTTGTACTTTGTATTTTTGTTAAAAAGACAGTCGGCTAGATTACGAGTTTTTGTCGGTAAGCTGTGTGGTGCTAACGAGCCTTTTTTTCTCACCGCTCACTTAAGACAGCGCTGGTATTACAGGTTTTTTTCAACCCGGCGTTAGCCTCTAAAAAGTGTGCGTAGAGCAAAATTTAGCTCCACATCTCACTGTAATACCAGCGCTGCTTACAGTAGCGGTACTGGCTAAACGTGCTTGTGCACGATTTCCCCATAGGAAACAATGGGGCTGAGCTCAGCGTTCAGCTCCTAACGCAGCCCCATTGATTCCTATGGGAAAATACATTTTACGTCTACACCTAACACCCTAACATGAACCCTGAGTCTAAACACCCCTAATCTTACACTTATTAACCCCTAATCTGCCACCCCCGACATCGCCGACACCTACATTATATTATTAACCCCTAATTTTCCATTCCAGACACCGCCGCCACCTACATTATACTAATGAACCCCTAATCTACTGCCCCCAACATCGCCGACACCTACATTATATTTATTAACCCCTAATATGCCACCCCCAACGTCGCCGCAAACTAACTACAATTATTAACCCTTAATTTGCCGCCCCCAACGTCGCCGCCACTGTAATAAATATATTAACCCCTAAACCTAAGTCTAATCCTAACCCTAACACCCCCCTAATTTAAATATAATTTAAAATAATCTTAATAAAATTACTACAATTAAATAAATTATTCCTATTTAAAACTAAATACTTACCTATAAAATAAACCCTAAGCTAGCTACAATATAACTAATAGTTACATTGTATCTAGCATAGGGTTTATTTTTATTTTACAGGCAACTTTGTATTTATTTTAACTAGGTAGAATAGTTAGTAAATAGTTAACTACCTAGCTAAAATAAATACAAATATACCTGTAAAATAAACCTTAACCTAAGTTACAATTATACCTAACACTACACTATAATTAAATTAATTCCCTAAACTAACTACAATTAATTAGAATTAAATAAAATAAACTAAAGTATGAAAAACAACAAACACTAAATTACAGAAAATAAAAAAATAATTAAAATTTTTTAACCCCTTAACGACCGAGGACGTGCAGGGTACGTCCTCAAAAAAAAGGCAGTTAATGCCTGAGGACGTACCCTGCACGTCCTCGGTGTGGAAAGCAGCTGGAAGCGATCCTGTTTGCTTCCAGCTGCTTTCCGGTTATTGCAGTGATGCCTCGATATGGAGGCATCCTGCAATAACCTTTTGAAGCCATCCGGTGCAGAGAGAGCCACTCTGTGGCCCTCTCTGCACCGGAGATCGGTGGCTTCCTTCGTTGGTGGGTGGGAGCATTACCGGGAGGCGGGTGGCGGCCATCGATGGCCCTGGAGATGTGGAGGGGGGCGGGATCGTGGGCGGGGATGCCCGGGGGCGCGCACGGACGCGCGCGCGTGCACGGGAGGGCGGGGGGCGGGCGCGTGCACGGGGAGGGAGCGGGTGGGAACCGCTACACTACAGAAAAAGGTGCAATCAGTTTAAAATAACTGAAGAAAAAAAACAATCAATGAGGTGGTTGGGGTTTGTGGTGGTGGTGGGGGGGGGTTTGGGGAAGCTACACTACAGAAAAAAAAAAACTTAAGAAAAAAAAGCACTTTTTTGTATAAGCTGGGTACTGGCAGACAGCTGCCAGTACCCAAGATGGCCCCAATAAGGCAGATAGGGAAGGTTACAAAGCTGTTTTGGGGGGGATCAGGGAGGTTGGAGGCTAAGGGGGGTCCTATACAGCAGAATAATTATTATTTTTTAAAAAAAAAAAACCTATACCCCCCAAAAAGCTTTTATTTTAGTACTGGCAGACTTTCTGCCAGTACTTAAGATGGCGGGGACAATTGTGGGGTGGGGGAGGGAAGGGAGCTGTTTGGGAGGGATCAGGGGGTCTGATGTGTCAGGTGGGAGGCTGATCTCTACACTAAAGCTAAAATTAACCCTGCAAGCTCCCTACAAACTTCCTAATTAACCCCTTCACTGCTAGCCATAATACACGTGTGATGCGCAGCAGCATTTTGCGGCCTTCTAATTACCAGAAAGCAACACCAAAGTCATATATATCTGCTATTTCTGAACAAAGGGGATCCCAGAGAAGCATTTACAACCATTTGTGCCATAATTGCACAAGCTGTTTGTAAATGATTTCAGTGAGAATCCTAAAATTGTGAAAAATTTAACGTTTTTTTTTTATTTGATCGCATTTGGCGGTGAAATGGTGGCATGAAATATACCAAAATGGGCCTAGATCATTACTTTGGGTTGTCTACTACACTACACTAAAGCTAAAATTAACCATACAAGCTCCCTACAAGCTCCCTAATTAACCCCTGCACTGCTGGGCATAATACACGTGTGGTGCGCAGCGGCATTTAGCGGCCTTCTAATTACCAAAAAGCAATGCCAAAGCCATATATGTCTGCTATTTCTGAACAAAGGGGATCCCAGAGAAGCATTTACAACCATTTGTGCCATAATTGCACAATCTGTTTGTAAATAATTTCAGTGAGAAACCGAAAGTTTGTGAAAAAATTTGTGAAAAAGTGAACGATATTTTGTATTTGATCGCATTTGGCGGTGAAATGGTGGCATGAAATATACCAAAATTGGCCTAGATTAATACTTTGGGATGTCTTCTAAAAAAAAATATATACATGTCAATAGATATTCAGGGATTCCTGAAAGATATTAGTGTTCCAATGTAACTAGCGCTAATTTTGAAAAAAAGTAGTTTGGAAATAGCAAAATGCTACTTGTATTTATGGCCCTATAGCTTTCAAAAAAAGCAAAGAACATGTAAATATTAGGTATTTCTAAACTCAGGACAAAATTTAGAAACTATTTAGCATGTTTTTTTTTTGGTGGTTGTAGATGTGTAACAGATTTTGGGGGTCAAAGTTAAAAAAAGTGTGTTTTTTTCCATTTTTTCCTCATATTTTATAATTTTTTTTATAGTAAATTATAAGATATGATGAAAATAATGGTATTTTTAGAAAGTTAATTTAATGGCGAGAAAAACGGTATATAATATGTGTGGGTACAGTAAATGAGTAAGAGGGAAATTACAGCTAAACACAAACACCGCAAAAATGTAAAAATAGCCTTGGTCCCAAACGGACAGAAAATGGAAAAGTGCTGTGGTCATTAAGGGGTTAAACTAATTACACCTACTCTAAAGGGGCCTTTTGCGGAGCATTGCCCCAAAGTAATCAGCTCTTTAACCTGTAAAAAAAAATACAATACCCCCCCAACATTAAAACCCACCACCCTCACACCCAACCCTACTCTAAAACCCACCCAACCCCCCCTTAATAAAACCTAACACTAACCCTTTGAAGATCACCCTACCTTGAGATGTCTTCACCCAGCCGGGCACAAGTGGTCCTCCAGAGGGGCCGAAGTCTTCATTCGATCCGGGCAGAAGAGGACATCCAGATGGCCAGAAGTCTTCATCCAGGCGGCATCTTCTATCTTCATCCATCCGGAGCGGAGCGGGTCCATCTTCAATCCAAAAAACACAAATCGTTAGTAGCTTATTTATAAATTAAAAGTCTCTTTATTTAGAAAAAAAGTTAAAACATAGAGGGTGTGTACCCTATTTGGCAAAAAAGACTAACATGTTTCGGCTTGCGCCGTACTCATAGTCCTAGACGATTTGTGTTTTTTGGAGCTTTATTTTTTTGCCCAAGTTAGTAGCTGAAGCTGCACTGCAGTCCGGACCTTCCCACTACCCTCTCTCGGGATGGACCCACCTAATTGCCCATAGCGAAGGTAACACGGATTTCTTTCAGAATTTGAAGAATATTCTACATTGTTTCACAAAGGCAGCAGGAGCTGTGCACAAAGGTATCGAGACAAGCTTGCCGATTGGTCCTCATTTCCTCAGGCTCATTATCCTGTGTACCCATAGAGTGCCGATAGCCGAGAACCTGGAAGTGACGTCACGCTAGACACAAGGAGACGCAGAACACGCTGAATCCGCATGGTGTGGACGGACAGGAGTCCGGGGTACTCAAGGGAGCTGAGAGACACTTGACTTATGGGAGTATATGACCTATAATCAGGATTTTAAAATATCATCTTAATACAGTTACCATATGTATACCGCTACCGTATTTCTATAATATTGAACACTGTGACATACTACAGCATGGGGGCTTGTTATTAGGATGTTGAACAGCGCTACATATATATACTACAATTGTGAATGAGAGCGTCTGTTTTACATCCAAATGAGAGAGAGAGAGATACTATTCCAATTTGTTTGCTATTTGTTATTTGGTTTTCAACTGGGAAGCTACTTGTATATTTACACGCTTATTTTTCTGGACATTACTCTAAGTGGAAGCAGTTACTATTGTGTTGCACTGAACCATATTTTTTCTTGTTGCCATCTTCAATCCAGCCGACGTGGAGCATCCTCTTCAAATGAAGTCCAACTGAAGAATGAAGGTTCCTTTAAATGACGTCATCCAAGATGGCGTCCCTTCAATTCCGATTGGCTGATAGAATTCATTAGCGAATTGGAATTATGGTAGGAAAAATCCTATTGGCTGATGCAATCAGCCAATAGAATTGAAGTTCAATCCTATTGGCTGATCCAATCAGCCAATAGGATTGAGCTCGCATTCTATTGGCTGTTCCAATCAGCCAATAGAATGCGAGCTCAATTCTATTGGCTGATTGCATCAGCCAATAGGATTTTTCCTACCTTAATTCCGATTGGCTGATAGAATTCTATCAGCCAATCGGAATTGAAGGGACGCCATCTTGGATGACGTCATTTAAAGGAACCTTCATTCTTCAGTTGGACTTCGTTTGAAGAGGATGCTCCGCGTCGGCTGGATTGAAGATGGAGCTGCTCCGCTCTGGATGGATGAAGATAGAAGATGCCGTCTGGATGAAGACTTCTGGCCGTCTGGATGTCCTCTTCTGCCCGGATCGGATGAAGACTTCGGCCCCTCTGGAGGACCACTTGTGCCCAGCTGGGTGAAGGCATCTCAAGGTAGGGTGATATTCAAGGGGTTAGTGTTAGGTTTTATTAAGGGGGGATTGGGTGGGTTTTAGAGTAGGGTTTGGTGTGTGGGTGGTGGGTTTTAATGTTGGGGGGGTATTGTATTTTTTTTTACAGGTTAAAGAACTGATTACTTTGGGGCAATGCCCCGCAAAAGGCCCTTTTAAGGGCTATTTGTAATTTAGTATAGGGTAGGGAATTTTATTATTTTGGGGGTATTTTTTATTTTATTAGGGGGATTAGAGTAGGTGTAATTAGTTTAAAAAAATTGTAATTATTTTTTTTTTTTCTGTAATTTAGTGTTTGTTGTTTTTTGTACTTTAGTTTATTTAATTTAATTGTAATTAATTGTAGTTAGTTTAGAGAATTAATTTAATTATAGTGTAGTGTTAGGTGTAATTGTAACTTAGGTTAGGGTTTATTTTACAGGTAAATTTGTATTTATTTTAAGTAGGAAGTTATTAAATAGTTAATATCTATTTAATAACTGTTCTACCTAGTTAAAATAAATACAAAGTTGCTGCTTTTTAAGGCTAACGCAAGACTCATAATCTAGGCGAGTGTTTCCTATTTGGCAGTTTGGACCCCTTGAATGATAATTACAGATTTGGTGCCTCAGGTCCTAGTGGATTTATAAATGCCACGTCATGTTTATTAAAGCATATTCAGTAAGGAAATATACAGTATATAGGCTGGTGGGGTCTTTTGTTTCATCTCTATACCGCACATGTGTTTTTGTACTGTATGCTTTTTGCAGGCTGTGTCTGAGGAAATTAGTTTCTTTGCCTTCTGATTTGGGGACTATTAATAGTTTAAGGAAGGCATCAGAATTATTTTGGTAAATGTCTGTTACATTGATGTTCATTTGATTTGTTAAATACATGTGCTATAATTATTATCTGAACCCTTTGGCACAGGTACAATATCTTTTTTACTTTTGAAATGTCTAAAATTTAACAGGGTTTTGAAATTAGGAATTACTATAATTAATTGTGTGAATTCCCAGATGATATTGCAGTTATGAAATCTGACCTATTCTCTGAGGATGTCTGGCCTGACAAATTATCTAAGAATCTTGTCAATACAGTGAAGCCTCACAAGAATTTTATTAAGATACATTTTAGCATGATGTGAAGGGGAGACTCAGTATGTGTGTTATTTGTTTCCCTGGCTATCTGTTTGATAATCGGGCCCAGTTATAGGTGCTTCTAAATTTTCCTTCTTTTCTCTTGAAATTTATTTCATTATTTGAAACTGTCCAAGATTAGAGTCCTGTTGTTAGTCCTGTCCTTCCTACATGTGAACAGTTAAAAAAAACCTCTCCTACTTGGTAGCTCCTGTTTTACTTTAGTTATGTTCCACTAGTGATCCAGTGGTGCCAGGGACTCTCCTTGTCCTTCTTTCAGACTTTTGTAGTGTGTGAAATTTCTGAACTTACACTTTGAGAAGCTTTGGCATTTATATGTTACCTTGATGAAATGCTCATAGGTTCATTTCTTGTGCACAGACACTTTTCAGACTACCTAAGCTCCATTGTCCAAGAATGGAACGGAAAAACCTGACCTGTGGTGAATCCTTATACCGAGCTTGCATCACCGACCTTAGACTCCCACTGTCAGTTCTATTTGTATCTCTTTCTTTGACCTTACACACTGTAAGTTCTGTTAAGCGCTACTTGAGCTTCTTGGTATGCTACTTTTTAAAGCAGCTAACCATTTTGTTTTTCTATTTCATTGGGATGTATACTGAGCTACAGGTGCCTTATGTCTAAGAGCTTCCTGATACTCAAAAATATGTGTTTTATGTGAGTTTCTTGGCACATTTGTTTTTCATTGGCTTTTTTGGAAGTACTATTTATTTTATTTTATAGGCCAGCACTCAAAACAAGCCCTCTTGTTCCCTATATGATAACAATGGCTTGCAAGATGAGAAATGTTGCAGTATGTGCATTATTTATAGTGATAACTTTGCTAAACCCACTACTTCTGGAGATCGTTAAAAATGGAGGATTTGCATGGCTATGGGTTTTTTTTCCAATAATTCTTATTGCTCTACTAAACTTCTGCTGGAGAAAAAGAAGAATATCTTGTAGAGCCGTTTTAGATCTGAGAGGCGAGCTCTAAGCAAATTTTCTGGTAAACTAAAAATTTAAGATGGGGTCTTTCTTTACAGTATTCAGTGTTAATTGCTCTGAATGAATACCAATAGATCTCAAGGATGCTTATTGTAACGTGTCTGTTGCAGACACTCATATGCATTTTGTGCATTTTTCTGTGAAAGATCTTCACTTTAAATTTCATCCTTACAATTCAACATCTTAACTGCTCTAAGAGTATTCACCAAAGTCCTATATTTGCAGAGCTTATCATAAGAAAGATCTTTGTGTTCTATTATCTATAAGGCAACCTTTTGAGTTCCAAAACCACAGAACAAGCCTGTTTCCAGAAGGAGGAAATCCTACGATTTCATTGATGGCCTTCAAACCTGTATTTAAGATATTTGTTTTTCTGGAAGCTATGTTAGACACCAGCAGAGTCAGGAGTGGGATTGCTTTGTTCCTAACCTTCAGGTTGAAAAGTGGTCCTTCCATTTGTTTTGCTTGCTCCCTGTCGTTTTTTTAATACAATTTTTATTGTTTTCCACATACATAACAAAGAATAAGCATTCAAAAACAAATAAAATAAAAAAATATGAAAAGTGCATATATCAGGTACAAATTCAAGTACAGAATATTGAAGTGAAATAAATATTTATTACTGAACTATATATAAAAAAAACAAATTGTAAAACAGTCAAAAAATAAGAAAAGACGTTGGTAATTCTCACTGTGCCAGAGGTGATACGTATACTCAGGTTGGCCAACCTTGAAA
The DNA here is from genome assembly GCF_027579735.1 of Bombina bombina. NCBI lineage: Eukaryota > Metazoa > Chordata > Amphibia > Anura > Bombinatoridae > Bombina > Bombina bombina. The sequence goes on along the minus strand of NC_069504.1, from coordinate 348,581,607 downwards.
AAAATATGAAAAGATATATTAAAATATACGTAAAATATGGTAGAAATATCTATATAAGCATGTATAAAAACAATAGCAGCACAGAGAGATATAAAATGTATAGTACAGTACAAATCTGAGGACTAAAAGTTCTATATATAATCTTATTCACATGTACATAGTATCTAATAATGGTTATTTCTAAAGTCTGTGTTGAAATATTACAGTCATTTACTAGATATTGACAGTTTTTGGTGTGAACAAATTATCTGTAAAAACAGATGGTATTTAAGTGAAATAAATCAAAGCGTAAAAAACGGATTGTTCATCTATATCAATGTTTATCCGTATAAATGTGCAGCTGAACGGTACCTTAAAAGAATTTTATCCTTGCAAATTGCCCAATGCAAATCATCCGTTTTGCTTCTGTAGAAGCTTTGTGTGTGGATCCTTCAAGTGTTCAAATTTACAGCCGATCGTGGAGCCGGTCTGGACTTCTCGGCGTTCTCCTGCAGTGAGCCTACAGAGTGCACGCCTTCTCCGGAAGGGGCTCTGATTGGTCCTAGCTCTTGGGGGAGTGACCGCTTACAATGAAGATCACGGCTCTACTTCTGTAGTTGGGAGTTGTTCTAGTTTGATCCTTAGCGATATCCTTGGGGTGAAAAAGTAAGCAGCAACGCGTTTCAGCTGAGATTAGTCAGCCTTTGAACACTTGAAGGATCCACACACAAAGCTTCTACAGAAGCGAAACGGATGATTTGCATTGGGCAATTTGCAAGGATAAAATTCTTTTAAGGTTTTTACACTTTGATTTATTTCGCTTAAATACCATCTGTTTTTACAGATAATCTGTTCACACCAAAAACTGTCCATATCTAGTAAATGACTGTACTATTTCAACACAGACTTTAGAAATAACCCTTATTAGATACTATGTACATGTGAATAAGATTATATATAGAACTTTTAGTCCTCAGATTTGTACTGTACTATACATTTTATATCTCTCTGTGCTGCTATTGTTTTTATACATGCTTATATAGATATTTCTACCATATTTTACGTATATTTTAATATATCTTTTCATATTTTTTCAAGGTTGGCCAACCTGAGTATACATATCACCTCTGGCACAGTGAGAATTACCAACGTCTTTTCTTATTTTTTGACTGTTTTACCATTTGTTTTTTTTATATATAGTTCAGTAATAAATATTTATTTCACTTCAATATTCTGTTTCCTTTGGGTATTTTAGCCATTCTTGTGTTATATCTTTGCTTGCATACTACTTTTTGGGACATTTTAGAGGAAGTTCCTTCTAACTCACTAGTTTATACCCTCTTGTTCTAGCGCAGTCTATTATCACAATTTCCACAAATTCAAGTACAGCATACATAAATGGAGGATTTAGATTATAGCTCTTCCGAAATCCCTACTATAACATTTGATTATAAGAGAGAATGTAAGGAGCCCATAATCAAGAAATAACTGAAAACGTAATGCACAAATGCAATGCAAAGTGGCTAAGCTTTAGATTTTAATGTTGCTCTCTATGTTGAAAGCGGACCTCTCATTTCTTTCCACCATGAAGGATTTAAAAAGAGGATGTTCCCTCTAAACTAAAAAGACCTAATTATAGGTACGTTTATTCTTTTGCAATTTTTCTTCTTTTATTCTTTTGCAACCTTTTAGCAGATTACATTTTGGACATTTTTAAGAGAGAACCTCATAGATAGCCCATCTTTAAAATTAAAATATAGGATATGAGTTCAGCGCTGTTATTACTTTTTTTATGTTCTCTAACAGAAATCCTAATGTCTCTTTAAACATACTGTGATTGTTATTAATTAGTGAATATTATATCATATTTTACCATGTTTTATGTTCAAGCTGAAGCTGGGATATGTTTTAATCCCAGTTTTATGGAACTTTGAAATTCTTTTTTAAATGTATTTTTTTCTGTGTGCAATAAAATGCTTAACATTAGTATTTCTGTGCATAGGTAGTAACTAATGTCTGCCTGTCTGTACTTAGAAGGGCAATGACGTAGGTCTTGGACTGAAATGTTCACTGGAACTGGACCTTAATAGATGAATAGCAAAATTTTAAAAACATGTCTGGCACCTTGAAATCTATTCTTTGGCATGAAAACTATAAAATATTTGTCATTTTTAAGCATAGGATGTAAATATTTGGATCTTTTTTCAGTGTAGTAGAAAATGATGCCCCTTTCCACCAACGGTACCACCTTCCATGACACATATGGAAACCATTATCAGCACCACATTTTGTGAGTTCTGTAACACCCCCTGACAACAAACTTCTAATGCTTCTTGAGGGTAGGGTTGCCACTTGCCAGCTGATACTTGACTACCAATAGGAGACTGAGTACTGGAAGTAGGTTGGGTCACACAATGTCCCTCCCAAAAACTCTACCGGAGGCCTCACTCTTGACCCTGCTATATATTTTTTCCAGCTGAACACTGATTTTAATTTCTTGGCTGCCAGTAACAAACAAATCAGGATTTTTATAGATTGAACTCAATGGACTTCTTCTGTCTTTCTTTCTATCTCATCTACTATGTTACTATGTAATGATTTTACCTCTTTGAGTGAAGTAACATACACATAACATTGTTTTATCCACTTTGATTTCCAATAACACACACTGAATAGTGTGTTTACACGTTCATAGTTACAAGTATACACAGAGCATTGATTTTACCCCTGGGGCTACACATAACACACACAGGGCAGTATTTTAGCACCCCCTGACTGATAACACATAATGCAGGAATTTGTATTACCTCTTTGGCTGCTGCAAATAAGTACATAACATGTGCAGTGTTGCTTTTCGCAGGGCCATATTTGTAATGCTGAGAGGCATAGGAGGAATTTATGTTGAAATGATTTTTATTATTATTTGGTTACAACACCATAAAACAATACAGAGGGGGGCGGAGCTAGCCATCAAGGGAGTAAGTCGTGCCTTGACAGAGCTCCTGATTCTATATTCTGTAAAACCACTTTTATTTATATAAGCTCTCACAAAATGCTCTAGGAACGATGCTTTTGAAGGGATATTGTTATTTTTAGAGCTCAGAGATCACTAGAAGCACAGAAACCTACAAGAGATTCAGCTTCCTGATCTGAGGATAGCCACGCGTCTTTGTACACCATGGCCTGGTGAGATATCTGACAACGGGGATCAAAAGCAGCAGTAATCCTGTTAAGAAGCAACTCCTATACATTATAATAACACTCAGTGTAAATACCCAGTGTAAATACCCTAATTGAATTGTGGATCTACTATCCCGCTGCAGAGCGCACTTATACCTAAAATGGCGGAGATCATTCTACTCCTCAGACAACTAGGAGACAAGCTTGACACCCAACTCCTCTCACTACAGACTGAACTTGTCTCTGTTCGGAACACAACAAGAGAGGAGAGTGGATTCGACATGGAGAGATCACAGCGCATATACAACCTCGGTCTCATACCACCCGCCGGCTCTTACTCTTTAGCACGGTGGAGACCTGAACACAGCCGAGACCTTAACTCCCCGTACACGGGTGCTCACCGCTTCGCCTCTCTGGACAGTGATGCCCGGTCACCACCGCAAACGCCTACTTCAGTAGAGAGACCCACTCTATACTCCGGGGGTGACAGGTGCCCTACGGAGTGGGGAAATATAACTACTCTGGTGGTTTATGGAGCTGATGGAGATACTGCTGACAGCTCCCTGGCTCCTGGAGTTGAAGCGCTGGAAATTGTTGATGCTTGCTGCCTTAGGTGAAATCGGCCACATAGGGAAGAGGAGCTCTGCCTACGATAGACAGCTGAGAATTGCGGAGGCTTTACCACATAACGGAGCCTCACCAACCTTTTCCTCCTTGCCATATGCAAGTCCTGAGATGGGTTCACCCCAAGTACAGAGAGGTTTGCAGAATGATACCTTCACTGGGCCTCTGAACTTTTGCTATGGTCACTGTGGAATTGGCTGTTGCAAGGGCCCTTTTGATCCGGGTGGTTAGTGTTATGGGCCATCTGACTGATAAGCAGGACAAGATCGAGTCTCTGCGCCACAAACTCATTGATATCAACAAGACCCGGTCATCAATAACCTATAAACTCAATCCAAATGTTTTACGTATACTTAGACTGCACATTGCTATTACTTATCCTGTTTTGTTATATTATGTTGGATGTAGTTGTTATTTATCAGATATATAATCACGATACACTTGCCTAATAGCAAAGGTTCAGAATACTACTGTATCTCCTCTATTTACTAAGTGCACTGTATGGTCAATTGTCTCTGGTTCCACCTACTATTTTTTTTTAACACCCTAAAAACAGTAGCTTAGCTTAGTGTGTATATATAGGAATGCCCTATTGTAGAACGTTTGCCTTAAGGTACCTGTTACAGCTCTCAATATGTTTAAGTTGACAGTTTGCATGGTTCTGATCTTGGTTATTGATAGGTACTTGGTTATGGTGAAATGTTTACATTGCACTATGTCAAACTCCTGTAATCTGTTATTTCCTATGCTTTTGAGCTTTATTTTAATTATAGGCACCTTATTCTTAAGCTCCACATGAGCACAACCTTAATCTCCTAATCACTACTCTCTTGGTTTTAAGAGTTAGACTGGGGCTATTGCATAGTGACTTGACAATAAGAGGCTAATAACTAGGAAGGAGGCTCTATTTATGATGTATTTCATAATCATTTCTCACGCTTAGTATACTCCACAGATGTAGCAGAATTAGGATGCAAAATGTAAATTGTCTTTACTCTCTTGTGCTCTTTCTTTCTGTTTTCAATGTTATGATGTATTCTGAAACATGATATATGTGATTGTTCCTCATATGACTTTCAATACCACATACCCTAATGTCTAATGTACTAGAATATTTGTCTCTACTAGGGGACTGTAACAGTTTATAATCCAGACATCAAGGTCGGCAGATATTTACTACTTGTGCATAGTAATAAGCCTAACCCAGTGCCTCTAGTTTGTAGATATAGAAGGTATATGGTAACCTTTACTCTAAGGAGCAACCACACTACATGCTAATTGCAGTGCCTTACTAATGTTTGCTTTTTCTTTCCACCAATATGGAGATATGTCTGTGTCTTGGGGCTGCATCTCTGCTTGTGGTCATAACCTCATATTAATGTTTTTATCTAGCTGCTTAAATAGGTGTCAGTATTCCAAACTCTAACATTTACTTTCAAGTGTGGAGAGGCTCTTCTCCCTTGCCTATGCTAATATATATCCTCCTATTCCCTAGGCTCACATTCAAGAATTTATATGTACCATTTCATACTTGGGCCGACATTTTATCCGTGTCTATCGGGCATTGTGAGAAAGTATATACTAGTTTTTCTTTCTGTTATAATTATACAGATATTTGAGCATCCACTTAATACTGATCTATCTTAGCCACACACCACACCCTACATGATTATGGTTATACATATTCACACTCATTTGGGCCCAAAAACCTACTAGCCTTCCCCACATATCCCTACTACACCACAATAGTCTTCTCTTTTGCGCCTAGGCACTTATAATACACATAGAAAACTGTTTTTCAGAGAGATTCATATATATGAGTGTATATATACATATATACATATAGTTTCTTCATTGCTATGCTCCTAGTAGGCTCGCACCAACGCCCCCTTACATTACAGAAGTGGTTTGCTTACTACACACTAGTACTAGGCTCCACAAGGAGAACACATATTTTTATACTTGAATCTTGTTGGAGCTCCTAGATGTTTCATAGACTATCTGACTAACCTATGTGTTTACATTAAATTCCACTTCACATCATATATTTTTGTGCTCTCCCATTTCCTATGCTATAGTTTCTGTGCTACTACATAGAGTTAGTTGTCAGCCTCACATATGCTATAACAAAAGAGTACACGAGCACACTAGAGTAACCTTCTGAGCCATAATCTCCACTTTTCCTCTCAATCTATAATAGGGCCCAAGATGTTTACACACTTCGACTCAGCACTGAACAGCATATTCTCAGTAAGATACGCAAACTGCAACTAGAAGTACATGCCCTCCTCCCCCTCCCTACATCTCTACTAACTGCTGGGCCCTTCTCCTTCCTTTCCCGCCGGTACTGGTTGCCTGCGGGTCATATCCCTTTTCCTTTTTCCCACATCGTCTACAGTTGACATTTCCCCAGGAGAGGGGCTCACCCAACATAACTTATGGCTCCGCCCCCCCACCCTCACTTTTAGCTACTGTCCACCCTTGCTTTAGGTGGACAAATAAGCGGTATTTATCCGCTGTTGATATCTTTCTGTCATAAGTTGCTCTGAACTTCTGTCTACAAAGAAAATGAGGCACTTTGCCCTCCATTTACGTATATATCTAGTAGGAGCAACTTGTTATGACTCCCTATAAATTGTAATTTTTTAGATAATAAATACACTTATCTTATAATTAATATATCACTCTATAAGGAGTATAAGTTTTTTGGGTTGTTTAAATTCTATCACTTTCTTATGCGTTTATATAGGAAACAAAAGGAAAAAAGAGGTAATGCTTGATTATATGTATTTGATTTTGTACTTGCATACAATGTCCTCTACATTCATTATGTTCTTTTGGTGAGATACACATATAATATTTGAATTATGATTTCTTTATTATCTTCTATGTAAAGGTTTCATTGTCCAATGGATAAACAATGTCTTGTATGCAAAATTTCCCAAATTGACACAAAATGTAAATTATGTTCATGCTCTTTCTTTTTCTTGTATTGCCTCAATAAAAATCTTTGATTAAAAAAAAAACAATACAGAACTTTTCGCATTACCCCATTTGTACAAAAGGATTTACATAAAGGTTGTTACAAATCAAAACTCATTGGGGTTACAGGTTACATAAATCTCATGCCCATATAACTTCCTATGTTTGATACCCTGCGTAGTTTCCCCATCCTCATGTACTTTTTACTGCCTTCATATTTTGCTTATCCTTACTATCCCCCCCCCCCCCCCATACCCACCCTCTCCCTATCAGGAGGTGCCATTATATCTCTAACAAGCCTACCAGTCCTCTCGAGGTGATGACACCCCGATATCTCCACTAATTTATCTCATGGGGGGAGACTCCCTATCTCTGAAATAGGCTTTTCCATTTAGTCCAGTACATTGTTGTCTCCTAGTCTTTCCTTCTTGGTTATTCCCTGAACCTTAGTACCCAATAAAACCAGGTCTTTTGAAATTGTTCGGTCTGTCCTTGTGCCCATGCAGTCAGTTCTGACAATGTGTAGGTCTCCTTGATTTTTCCTATCACTTCCTGCCATGAGGGCACTCCCACCTTTCAATGTCTGGCTATACATATTCTTAGGCACGTGCAAACTATTTTTATAAATCTATTAATTGATGTGTTGAAAGGTTTCACCTTTTCGTGTAGTAAAGCCAGTGTCATGGTGAGTTTCACTCTCTCATCTAACAGGTTGCTAATTAATTCAGATAGCTTCCTCCATAGTGCTTGAACTTCCTGACACTCCCACCACATGTGTTTATATGTACCTCTCTCTTGACAGCCTCTATAGCAGCATCCGTTAAACCCTATGGAGAAATGAGCTGTCCTCTCCGGTGTCAAGTACCATCTAAACATCACCTTTATACAATTCTCCCTCATATCTTCACTAATCAGACCTCTATAAGAGTTCGCTATCAACTCGTTCCATTCCTCTTCCTCCCACTTCTCCAATGTATCTCCCATTTTTTTGTCATTGTTAATTCAGTATCTCGTTTAGCTGTCTGAAGTAGGACATATATCCTGGAAATCAATTTTTTCCCTCTATTAGGGCCCACCATCAATTTATCAAACTCAGTGAGCTGTTGGGTTTGTGTGTCCTTCCTATATGTTGCTAAGGTTGAACTAATTTGTAAATACATAAACCAGTGTAGCTGCTCTGGGTTTATTCGGTCTCTAATTGAATTAAACGTAAGTATTTTAGTGCCCGTATAAAAGTCTGCCACCCTATACAACCCCTTATTTGCCCATTTGTCCACTGCCTTTCTTAAATCTTTTGGTATAAGAAACTTAATCGGTCTCAACCCTGAATCATTCCTAATCAAACGCATCTTTTTCGTGATTCCCTCCCACAAACCCACTGCTTCAGCCGTTATTGGTGACCTATACTCCTTTGACTTCAAGCATCCTTCAGGATCCCACAGAATATCCGCCGCTCTAGTACTACCCATTATTTCCGCCTCCACCTGCGGCCACATCAACTCGTTTCGTTCTTTCCCCAATGTAACTGTCTGCGCCAACCTAGCAGCCTGGTAGTACTCCACCAGGTTTGGGACTCCCACTCCTCCTACTTGTCTGTGCAACGTTAACAACTTGGAAGCTATTCTCGGTCTCCCATCCCCCCTTAGAAATTTCAGTACATCAGTCTGTAAAGCCTGTAGTTCTGACGACGGTATATTAATCGGTACAGCCCTGAATAAGTACATTAATCTTGGGAGCACATTCATTTTTATGGACACCATTTTCCCATACTATGACAAATTACATTTTCTCCATCTCCTAAGATCATTTCTGATCGCTTTATACACAGGAATGAAATTTAGTTTGTATAGATCTGCCACTTTATCACCTATCTTGACCCCCAAATATGTGATATAATTTTTCGCCCAGTTAATTGCAAAATTTAATTCGATTATTTATTTGGTGTGGGGGGGGTAAATTAATCGCAAGTGCCTCACATTTACCAGAATTTATTTTGTAACCCGATATCCCCGAGTATTCTTCTAATATTCTGTACAGATACGGCAATGAGCTCATGGGTCTGGTGATTGTCAATAAGACATCATCAGCGAATAGCATGGTCTTATATTCAGAAGCTCCTATTTGCACTCCCTCAATTTCTTTCATGTTCCTAATATTTGCTGCTAGCGGTTCTATACAGATTGCAAATATCAGCGGAGACAGCAGGCAGCCCTGTCGTGTCCCGTTCTTGATGTCTATGTGTCTTGATAGATATCCCGCCGCCCCTACCACCGCTGTCGGATTGGAATAAATGCTTCCTAATGCTTGTATGAATGCCCCCCTAAATCCCATGGCCGTAAGAACTCGAAACATGAACTTCCAGTCTACCCTGTCGAACGCTTTCTCTGCGTCTAACGACAGGAGTAGAGCTGGAGTCTCTGATGCCTTTAAGTAATCTAACAAAGTGAGCGTTCTTCTAACGTTGTCTGGTGCTTCCCTATCCTGGACAAACCCCACTTGATCTTGGTGAATCAGTGTAGGTAAGATCTTTTTCAATCTGTTGGCCATTATCTTAGCGAAAATTTTGATGTCATGATTGATCAGGGAGATTGGTCTATAATTTTGGCATAGCCTTGCGTTCTTCCCACTCTTGGGTATTACAATTATCTTTGCTTGGAGCATCTCCCCAGGCATTGTCTTACCCTCCAAAATCCCGTTACATAAGTTAATCAAATGGGGTGTCAATTCTTTTTTAAATACTTTATAGTATTTGCCTATCAGTCCGTCAGGGCCTGCCGCTTTGCCAACTTTTAAATCTTTGATTACCCCCGCTACCTCTCCCATAGTGATTTTAGAGTTAAGGCTCTCTAGATCCTCTTCCTTTATAGTTTTTAAGTTGGCTCTCTCTAAAAACTCGCTTATCTTAGTGTCAATATTATCGCCCTTAACTTTGTTCCCATCATATAATTGCTCATAGAACTGAGCAAAGTTATCTGCAATCTCTTGTGGATTCGTGGTCGTCACCCCCTGTGAGTTATCTATCTTGGGGATTGAGAAGAGTTTATTTCTCTCCCTCAGTTTGTGTGCTAAATATCTGTCCGGTTTGTTTGCAAACACGAAGTAATTAGCTTTTAGCCGCATAGCAGCTCTCACTGAGGTCTCGTTTAATAACGTAGCTAGTTCCCTTCTTTTTAAGCCCAGATTCCTATATATTCTCTCAGATAAGGTACGCTGATGTTCCTTCTCTAGTTGCTCTACCTCCCTCAGTAATGCAGCTGCCAGTGCCGTCATTTTTTTGGTCTGCACTGCTTTTTCCTTAATCAGCAATCCTCTCATGACCGCTTTATGAGCCGCCCATGTAATTAACGGATTATCTACTGAATTCTCGTTTAATTCCCAGTATTCTGACAGTGCTTTTTGTATCCTACCAAATACCTCAGGGTCTTTTAATAGGGTTGGGTTGTATGTCCACGATCTTTGCCTAGAGAAGTGCACCAGTCCCGCCAACTCCAAAAGTACAATGGAGTGGTCAGACCATACACAAGTTTGAGTCTGTGAAGTAACTAAGTTCGGCACCAGGATTTGACTAACAAATATATAGTCGAGTGTCGTGTAAGTCTTGTGAGCTGGCGAATAGTAGGTATAGTCGTGTGTTGAGTTACCTAATGCTTCCCAAGAATCTACCAGACCATGCTCCCCCAATGAGCCCTGGATGGATTTGATCACACTGTTGTGTCTGTGCTGTTTGCTTGATATCTTTATTCCCTCCGGTCCCCTAAAAGAGGTCATGTTAACATTGAAGTCCCCCGCCACTATTAATCTGGTCTGTGACCACTGTGTAAGTGTTGCAGATAACCTCGAGAAGAACAAACTTTGTGACTCATTCGGTGCGTACACATTGCAGAGCGTCACCTTCGTACCCTGTATTGTTCCCTGGACAACTACATACCGTCCCTCGTTATCTCTAATCACCTTATCTAACTCGAAATCCAGTGATCTATGAATTAAAATTGAAACCCCCCTTTTTTTGGTATCTGTCGTGGCGTGAAAATGGGACGGAAAGTGATGCGACCAAAATTTGGGGATATTTGATTTAACAAAATGCGTCTCTTGTAAAAAAATGATTTTGGCTCTATCTTTCAAATACTGTGACATGGCCGTCCTTCTTTTAATATCTGTATTGAGACCTCTCGCGTTATGCGAAAGAAGTACAAAATTAAGCGTCATTGTCATTCTGTAGTCTCCCTGCCCTCTGTCTGCCACCTCCTGCTCTTAAGTATATCCTTAATGTAGAGAAAGTGTCCTGTCTCCCATCATATTTTCCTGTTCTAACTTCTACGCTTGACATCCTCCACCTCCCCAACTCCCTTCTATTCTTGATTGGCACCCCCTGATAAAAAACAGTTATTAACATCCTTAAACACAACATATAAACAAAAACTTTCATTGTGATAACAACAGAATGCATTACAGTTACCTACCTAGGCAGGCAGTACAAATACATTTCAACTATACTTATTAATTTTTAAGGCTAACATTTGTTTCAGCTGAAGTCTCTTCAAACTATATAAAGCAGCATACTAATCCTGTTTGAAATACGTCTGACCATCCTCTGTTGGACTCACATTGGCGGTCAGCCAGGATAACGAGAGCACAAATAAATGTCTGCACAAAAGAATTTCACTTAGAGTCTGTTAAAGTGTCCGTCACCACCTTGTGTGGCTAGTTCTTTTGCAACAGTTCACATTTTAACCCCTTGGTTTTAAGCACTTACATATGGAGCAAATAAAATAACCTTACCGTTATCGCTACAGTATCCTATATCACTATTAACACTTTATACAACATAAACTTATACTCATCTGTCCGATGACTGGAAATGTCCTTGAGTCTCTAACTCTTGTCCTCCTATTATGAAAGACTGTAAACTTTACAGTAAGTTCGGGGCACCTCTCACCCCCTTCCTGTGCCGCTATCTTCTTCTTTCTCTCGATCTGTAGTATAAGATGATCTCGAGTAACTCAAGTTTTCCATTTCTTTTCTGGTACTTTGGCCCACTTCCTCTGGAAAGGTGGTCTCTCTCTCTCCTCTTTTCTTGCTGGAGCCTGCTGTTGTGATAGATCTGGAATATCTAATTTCAATCTTCTGCAGATGTCTGGCATTTCCTCCGGCTCTTTGATGGACATCAGTTTATTTTCCCAGGTTATGTGCAAAGCAAGAGGGAAGCCCCATCTATATGGTATTTGGGCCTTCCGTAGTTGCGTAGTAAGGGGTCTAAGGGCACCCCGTCTCTGCAAGGTCCTTAAGCACAAGTCCTGAAAAAATTGCACCACATTTCCCTGATGTTTAAATGTAGGATTTCTCCTAGCTGCCATCAGAATTTCCTCTTTCTCCTGGTATTTAAGCATCTTGATAATGATATCATGTGGTGGTTCCTCACCCTTAGGTTTAGGTCGTAATGCTCTATGAGCCCGTTCCATTTGGAATTTTTTTTCATCTTCACTCCCCGTTATTCCTTGGAACAAGCTGGTTAAGTAATTATTCAGATCCTTAGGAGTCACCGCTTCTGGGACGCCTTTCTACCTTATGTTACAGCGGCGACTCCTATTTTCCAGATCTTCCAGCTTGTCATAGATATCTTCTATGTCTTGTCGCTGAGCATTCGACTGGGTTACTACATCGTTTAAGCCCTCTGCCAAAGTATCCCCATTCTCTTCAAGCGTGTTAACTCTAGAGCCAAGTTCTCCCATCTCTTGTTTAAGATCATTCAAGCTACTGGTAACTGTGTTTTGTAACGTTTCCATTTTCTCCAGAAGTTTCTCAAAATTAATGGCGATGTCTTGTTTTGACACCAAGTGATCTAAATCGGCCCTCGTTAGCGGGGTTTGGGTGCTTGACTCCGGAGCATCAGCCATTATATCAGCATGTCCCCCATCAGATCTGGGTGAAAGTTGTTCTGGGGATCTCTCACTTCTACCAGTTTTAAAGAATATAGGAGCTGTAGTTTGATTGCCTAATGGCGTGGCCTTTGTATTCCTCTTAGCTGCCATATTAATACTCCTCCACTGCTCTCAAGTTCACTCCTCCTAGCAACTATGCAGCTTACTACACTCTCAATTCAGATAGCACCTTCTTTCCTTATACGTAATGCTTCTTGATTTTTATGTTAAAGGTACTATCTCTCATGCAGTGTGCTTCTCTAGTATCCAGCTCTTTTATGTGTTTGAGGTAAGAGTAGGCCGCAGTCTATGAGCACGTGTAGCTTGTTTTCATGTAGCTTGCGCCTCTGTTCTATATAGACTTAATTTGTTTGGAGGGCACTGAGCTTACACATCCTCCGTTACCCACTTGGTCTCATGTCCTCTTGTTATATCAACTTGTCAGAGTTGTGGTTGCATACACTTTCCAAAGGGGGCCTGAGGTCTGGGGACTGTTAGCGCTGCTGTTTTTCTGCTTGTCCCTGCATATAACAATGGCGCCTGTTTTATACTGTGTGCTGTTAATTTGCCCCTCGTTAGGTAGTGGCCTCCCGCTGCCGGGCCTCTTCCCTCATATGGCTATTTGCGCTATCCACAAGTTGTCCCCCTTAGTTGTACCTTTTGGTTGCTGTATTGAGCTCCTTTCAGCGCCCGCTGTCATTCCACGTGGATTACCGCCATTAATCTCCGTTCTGTGCAGTAAGCAGTTCCGTCTGACATGCTGTCTTGGAAAAGCGTTACCACTCACTGCTGCCCCATCTCCTTCACACAGATTGACCCCTGCTCTCCGGTTTTTGTTGTGGTGGCTTAAAGTCCCTTCATCTGCTGCCTTTATAGCCTGATAGCCTTTTTCAAGCTTTGTACTGCCTGGAGCTCCACACTTAAGCAGCCATTTCTCAGCTCTTCCAGGCTCCGCCTCCACCATAGGAGGAATTTAAAGGGTCAGGAAACCCCACATTTTTCTTTCATGATTCAGACAGATACAATTTTAAACAACTTTTCAATGTACTTCTATTATCAAATTTGATTTATACTCTTGGTATCCATTGCTGAAGAGACAGCATTGCAATACTAGTAGCTAACTGATCACATCAAGTTGGCCAATCAAAGGAGACATATGTGTGCAGGTACCAATCAGCAGCAAGCTCCAGCTAGTGTAGGATATGTGCGTATTCTTGTTCAACAAGGATACCAAGAGAACAAAGTACATTTGAATATAGAAGTACATTTAAAATAATCTTTAAATTATATGCTCTATCTGAATCATGCAAGTTTAATTTTGATTTTCCTGTCGCTTTAAATGTAGATGCCAGTCAGGGAACTTAAAAAAATGTGACATTTAATTGCCCTTTATTTTTGTATAGATTTTAGTGGATAGCCTGCTAAAATCTACACTGTATAGTTGAATACTGGCAACAATACTTTAGAAATGTTCGCAGATGTCACTCAACAAGATTGGTAGGAATTAAAGAGTACATAGACATTTCTAAATTACTTCCAATGGAAACATAGGGATTCTTAGACAACCCATAGGCTTGGCTTATTTACAAAAAATATAGGAAACTCTGGCCATGTTGGCTTAATGGGATTACTAAATCATGAACCTGTTGATCAAAAAACAGAGATTTGAAGCAGTAAAATTATCATCTGACTTGACAAAGACCACAAATCCTTATACCATTATAAGTTACAAAATATGTCTTTGTTTTCATTCAGGAAAATTGATGGAACAAACATTGAGGAAGAAAATATAGAACTGGATGAGGATGGGAGGCCAGTACAAGCCCCAACTCATAATCCCCCAAGATTTGACTGCTACTGTTGTGGACTACCTAAACGATACATCATTGCAATTATGAGTGGCTTGGGTTTCTGCATTTCCTTTGGAATTAGATGTAATCTTGGAGTGGCGATTGTTGAAATGGTGAATAACAACACAGTCTATGTCAGTGGGAAACCAGAAATTCAGGTAGGTCACAGTTGTATCTATTTCTCATCAGAGCTTATAGATATTGTATTGTGCATTATATGGCTCATTCTAATTAACATAATTATCATGATGCTTTTAATTAGATAATACATCATTATAAAACAGCTGATTAAAAAGTAAAAATTGTAACGTCATTTGAAATTACTCAAACATCAAATAATGCTATGTTACTATCTACTGTATGTATCAAATAATCCTTTCAGGTGCTATCTTGGCCACTTGTATGAGCCAGTTTCAGGTTTAGTAAATATAATGGTTATAAAGATGTAAGCAATCAAGTTAACTTTTGGCTAGATTACGAGTTGTGCTTTAGGGTAAAAAAGCAGCGTTAAGAGGTCCTAACGCTGCTTTTTTACTACCGCAGCTATTACGAGTCTTGCAGATTTAGGGGCACCACACACTTCTTTGGCCTTACCGCAAAATGACTTACGTAAACTTCGTAAAGTCTTTTTTCTATGGGACTTCCATAGCGCCGGTATTACGAGTCTGTCCTTGGAGGCCAAACAGTGAGCGGTACACCCTACCCTGTCAAGAGTCCTAACACATATATGTCAGTAGTTAAGAGTTTTATGGTACAACACCGTAACATAAAACTCATAATTTAAGTGCTAAAAAGTACACTAACACCCATGAACTACCTATTAACTACAAACCGAGGCCCTCCTGCATTGCAAACACTAAAATAAATTTTTTAACCCCTAGTCTGCCGCTCCTGACACCGCCGCCACCTACATTATATTTATGAACCCCTAATCTGCTGCCCCCAACATCGCTGACACCTACATTATATTTATTAACCCCTAATCTGCCGCCCCTAATGTCGCCGCAACCTACCTACACTTATTAACCCCTAATCTGCCGCCCCCAACATAGCTGCCACTATAATATACATATTAACCCCTAAACCGCCGCACTCCTGCCTCGCAAACATTAGTTAAATATTATTAACCACTAATCTGCCGTCCCTAACATTGCTGCCACCTACCTACATTTATTAACCCCTAATCTGCCGCCACCACTATACTAAATGTATTAACCCATAAACCTAAGTCTAACCCTAACACCCCCTAACTTAAATATAATTACAATAAATCTAAATAAAACTTACTATTAATAACTAAATTATTCCTATTTAAAACTAAATACTTACCTATAAAATAAACCCTAAGCTATATACAATATAACTAATACTTACATTGTAGCTATCTTAGGGTTTATTTTTATATTACAGGCAAGTTTGTATTTATTTTAACTAGGTAGAATAGTTACTAAATAGTTATTAACTATTTACTAACTACCTAGCTAAAATAAATACAAAAGTACCTGTAAAATAAAACCTAACCTAAGTTACACTAACACCTAACACTACATTATAATTAAATAAATTAACTAAATTAACAACAATTAAATAAATTAAATTAAATTAGCTAAAGTACAAAACCCCCTCCACTAAATTACAGAAAATAATAAACAAATTACAAGATTTTTAAACTAATTACACCTAATCTAATAGCCTATCAAAATAAAAAAGCCCCCCAAATTAAAAAAAAAACCCTAGCCTAAACTAAACTATCAATAGCCCTTAAAAGGGCCTTTTGCGGGGCATTGCCCCAAAGAAATCAGCTCTTTTACCTGTAAAAAAAAAATACAAACAACCCCCAACAGTAAAACCCAACAATCGCACAACCAACCCCCCAAATAAAATACTATCTTAAAAAACCTAAGCTCCCCATTGCCCTGAAAAGGGCATTTGGATGGGCATTGCCCTTAAAAGGGCAGTTAGCTCTTTTGCGGCCCAAAGTCCCTAACCTAAAAATAAAACCCACCCAATACACCTTTAAAAAAACCTAACACTAACCCCCTGAAGATCGACTTACAGTTCTGAAGACCGGACATCCATCCTCAAGGAAGTGGCAGAAGTCTTCATCCAACCGGGCCGAAGTCCTCAACGAAGCCGGGAGAAGTCTTCATCCAAGCCGGGCGAAGTGGTCCTCCAGACAGGCAGAAGTCTTCATCCAGACGGTATCCTCTATCTTCATCCATCCGACGCGGAGCGGCTCCATCTTCAAGACATTTGACGCGGAGCATCCTCTTCTTCCGACGACTAAAGATGAATGAACCCCTAATCTGCTGCCCCTAACCCCTAATTTGCTGCCCCCAACATCGCCGACACCTACATTATATTTATTAACCCCTAATCTGCCGCCCCCAATGTTGCCGCCACTTACCTACACTTATTAACCCCTAATCTGCCGCCCCCAATGCCGCCGCCAATATACTAAATGTATTAACCCCTAAACCTAAGTCTTACCCTAACCCTAACACCCCCTAACTTAAATATAATTTAAATAAATTTAAATAAAATTACTATAATTAACTACATTATTCCTATTTAAAACTAAATACTTACCTATAAAATAAACCCTAAGCTAGCTACAATATAACTAATAGTTACATTGTAGCTAGCTTAGGGTTTATTTTTATTTTACAGGCAACTTTGTATTTATTTTAACTAGGTAGAATAGTTATTAAATAGTTATTAACTATTTAATAACTACCTAGCTAAAATAAATACAAAAGTACCTGTAAAATAAAACCTAACCTAAGTTACACTAACACCTAACACTACACTATAATTAAATCAATTTACTAAATTAAATACAATTACCTAAATTAAATTAAATACAAAAACAAACAAACACTAAATTACAGAAAATAATAAACAAATTACAGATATTTAAACTAATTACACCTAATCTAATAGCCCTATCAAAATAAAAAAAGCCCCCCCAAAATAAAAAAAACCCTAGCCTAAACTAAACTACCAATAGCCCTTAAAAGGGCCTTTTGCGGGGCATTGCCCCAAAGTAATCAGCTCTTTTACCTGTAAAAAAAAATACAAACAACCCCCCAACAGTAAAACCCACCACCCACACAACCAACGCCCCATATAAAATCCTAACAAAAAAACCTAAGCTCCCCATTGCCCTGAAAAGGGCATTTGGATGGGCATTGCCTTAGGGCAGTTAGCTCTTTTGCGGCCCTAACCTAAAAATAAAACCCACCCAATACACCCTTAAAAAAACCTAACACTAACCCCCTGAAGATCGACTTACAGTTCTGAAGACCAGACATTCATCCTCAAGGAAGCGGCAGAAGTCTTCATCCAACCGGGCCGAAGTCCTCAACGAAGCCGGGAGAAGTCTTCATCCAAGCCGGGCGAAGTGGTCCTCCAGATGGGCAGAAGTCTTCATCCAGACGGCATCTTCTATCTTCATCCATCCAGCGCGGAGCAGGTCCATCTTCAAGACATCCGACGTGGAGCATCCTCTTCATCCAACGACTAAAGACGAATTAAGGTACCTTTAAGTGACGTCATCCAAGATGGCATCCCTTAGATTCCGATTGGCTGATAGAATTCTATCAGCCAATCGGAATTAAGGTAGAAAAAATCCTATTGGCTGATGCAATCAGCCAATAGGATTGAAGTTCAATCCTATTGGCTGATCCAATCAGCCAATAGGATTGAGCTTGCATTCTATTGGCTGATTGGAACAGCCAATAGAATGCAAGCTCAATCCTATTGGCTGATTGCATCAGCCAATAGGATTTTTCCTACCTTAATTCTGATTGGCTGATAGAATTCTAAGGGAATAGCAATCTATGGGATGCAGATTAGGGGTTAATAAATGTCTGGGGCGGCAGATTAGGGGTTAATAAATATAATGCAGGTGTCGGCGATGTTGGGGCGGCATATTAGGGGTTAATAAGTGTAAGATTAGGGGTGTTTAGACTCGTGGTTCATGTTAGGGTGTTAGGTGTAGACATAAATTTCATTTCCCCATAGGAATCAATGGGGCTGCGTTAAGGAGTTTTACGCTGCTTTTTGGCAGGTGTTAGACTTTTTTCAGCCGGCTCTCCCCGTTGATTCCTATGCGGAAATCGTGCACGAGGACGTATGATCACCTCACCGCTGACTTAAGCAGCGCTGGTATTGGAGTGCGGTAATGAGCAAAATTTTGCTCAACGCTCACTTCTTGCCTTTTAACGCCGGGTTTGTAAAAACCCGTAATACCAGCGCTGCAGGTAAGTGAGCGGTGAGACAAAACTGCTCGTTAGCCCCGTATAGCCTCTAACGCAAAACTCGTAATCTAGGTGTTTATTTGTAATTATTACAAAACAATTATTTTATCTTGTGCTGTGCGCCATCTTTAATTGCATTTACAATGTTCTCTACAGAAAGCACAATTCAACTGGGATCCAGAAACAGTTGGCCTAATCCATGGTTCATTTTTCTGGGGATACATTGTGACCCAGATCCCTGGAGGGTTCATTGCAAACAAACTTGCTGCCAATAGGTATTGTTATTTTCCTGTAATGTTTTTTTTGTTAATTTAAAAAAAAAAATATTATGTTATATTTATTGTATTGATTTTTAAAAAATATATATCCCTTTTATTTAGCTTCATAACCATATACACTAGAAACCAAACATTTCAAACAAAGATAACAGTCATAATCAAAAACACAATAGGTTATAGTCAGATGGCACCCAAATTAGCATTGATCAATTGCTGGAGCAAGTAAAGAAATAGTATATAAAGGGCCAGATTACAAGTGGAGCAGTAATTTGCACTTTCTTTCGAGTGCTAATACTGTTGAAAGTAAACTGTTTATGAACCCTACGTGCACTAACAGCTAAACTTCAGAGATTTTGACTGTGTTAACTTTTTCTCCCCAAAGACCTCACCTATAGCTTGCGCACTAACCCAACCGCATTTAACAAAGTGCGCTATAACTGATGGGAGTTATTAATATTCTACATTCCAATGTACTTCACATAGAAGAAACTGTTCTATTTATTTTCAAATATATATATATATATATATATATATATATATATATATATATATATATATATATATATATATATATATATATATATAATACCCTACACTAATATTGGCACCCTTGTGATCTTTTGTTGAAAAAATACACATAAGTAGTTTGCTCTCATGGATATCAAACAAATGCAAACACAACACAGGTTTATCCAAAACATAATATCTTTGTTAAATATTATTGGCACCCCTATGAATTCATATGAAAAAAAATATATTTGAAGTATATTCCCATTTTAAAATTTTTAGTACACCTGGGTGACCAGGAACAGGAAATTGTTCATCCATCACTTCCTGTTTCACAGGGGTATAAATATGAGGCAACACATAGGCCAAATTCCCTTAGTCATTCATCACAATGGGTAAGACCAAGGAATATAGCTGTGATATGCAGCAAAAGGTTGTTGTAATTTCCACCATCAGGGCAATAATTAAGTAGTTAAGTTAACTGAAATTGTTATAAATCAACCTGGAAGAGGACGTGTGTCTATATTGTTTCAACGCACTGTGAAGAGGATGGTTTAAGTGGCCAAAATATATCCAAGGATCACAGCTGGAAAATTGCAGAAGTTAGTTGTGTATTTTGGTCAGAAAGTCTCCAAAACTAAAATCTGACGTCACCTACATCACCACAAGTTGTTTGGAAGGGTTTAAAAAAAAAGCCTCTACTGTCATCCAAAAACAAACGCAAGTGTCTTCAGTTTGCCAGACACTACTGGAACTTCAAATGGTTCTATGATCAGATTTAACCAAAACAGAGCTTTTTGGCAATAAACACCAGAGGTGGGTTTGGCGCACACAGAGAGGTAGCCATGTGGAAAATTACCTCATGCCCACTGTTAAATATGGTGGTGGTTCTTTAATGTTTTGGGGCTGTTTTTCTGCCAGAGTACCTGGACATTTTGTTACATTTTGATACATGGCATCATGGACTCTATCAAATATTAACCAATATTAAATGAACACCTGACTGCCTCAGCCAGAAAGGTTAAAATGGGCTGTGGTTGGATCTTCCAGCCGGACAATGATCCAAACATACATCAAAATCTGCTCAGAAAAGGTTTACTGACCACAAAATTAAGGTCCTGCCTTGGTCATCCCAGCCCCCTGACTTGAACACCTTAGAAAATCTGTGGGGTGAACTGAAGAGAGTCCACCAGCGTCAACCTTAACATTTGACAGATCTGGAGAGATTCTGTATGGAGGAATGGTATATATATATATACAGTATATATATATATATATATATATATATATATATATATAAATGTTTTATAAATATATTTCTATACGTATATAAATACATTCATGTATACATGTATAGATATATAGATATTTACATATATATATATAGGAATATATATTTAAAAATACTTAGAACATTTTCCCCTATGTGAAGAACATTGTAATGTAAAATATTTACAGTACATACATACATAAGAATAAAATTAATTCTCATGTTTTCAGGTATTTGAGTAGAAAGGGCTGCAAAGTGTATATGTCTATATATATATATATATATATATATATATATATATATATATATATATATATATATGTGTTTATATGTGTATATATGTATGTATATACATATATAAATACATAAATACATGTATATATATATATATATATTAGTCATGTATATGTATGTATGTACATATATATATATATATATATATATATATATATATATATATATATATATATATATATATATATATATACTGTATATATATTATGCCTTTCCATTCAAACACCTTGTCATGTACCATATACCTTTGAACCATTATAACAGGTTTTTTTTTAAATATTTATGTGAATCATTTTTATCAGGTAGTGTATATATAAGCTCAACTGTATATTTTAATGCATTTATGTTGTGTTTGGTGCAACTTTTTTAACTCTTATTTTTTACGCAAGGTCAACAGTCATGTTAACCCGACAAGCGTAAAATGCGATTGTGCTTGCTCGTTCACATTTACTTTCAACATGTAATATGAGTGGTAGTTAATGTGGGAGCAATATTTAAATAAAAAAATGAGATTCCTGAGCACTCGAAGGGGATAAGAAAATGAATATTGGAAAAGAGATTAAAAACGCATGAAATATGCAAATGACATGCAGGGGTCTAGGATAAAGGCAATCCTGACTAGTTTCGCACTTCTATCAGCGCTTAGTCATAGGATTTAAATATTGTGCACCCTAACTTTACCACACCAATATTAAACTAGCCCAAAGTCCTGTCATTTTAGGTGAGAATCCAAGGGAATACATCTATAAAATTAACGAATAAGGAAAAAACACGTATGCAGATCAGTTTATTTTTAGGAAGACAAAGCTGGTCTTGTAGCAACGGTTGTATTCAATTAGTACAGGCTGCGTTTAAATTGCTCACTGCCTCTTAAATAGCTTATGTTAAAGGGTCATAAAAGTACAGAAATAAAATACTATAATACTTTAAAGCATTTTATTATTGTACTGTTGTGAACATTTCAACAAATTATGCCAAAATAATGCAGTAAATGTGATAATAAATTCTATTAAACCTGCATGCTCTATTTTAATTATGAAATTAAATTTATGAAATTTTTTTGACTTTAATGTCTTTTTATGAAAAGTATTACGCTTTCCAAAATAACAATTCAACTAATGAAATGATTTAGCTTGTTTTCTTAGATCACAAGTCCTTTTTCACTTCTCTGAACAAGCACCATAAGCTAAGTAAAACCCTTTTCAAGTGTTTTGGGTAAAATTTGACTTTTTTATTAAGATAAATCATATATTTTAGGCCACATCAAACCTTCTGATATGTGTTTTCCATTATTGGTAAGTGCCAATCATCTGTCACAATAATATTACTGCTAAAATGATTGAACATTGTAACAGTTGCACTTCCTGATCCAGATAAACTTATTCACATTAAAGATTTCACATGGTCAGATTCTCAAATGTATCATAAAACAAAAATAGCAAGAACATAAAAATATATAATGTATTATGTTTTATGGAGTATCCAGAAACCTACCTAAAGCCTTTTAGAACCACCACATACATATATATATATATATATATATATATATATATATATATATATATATACAGTATAACACAAAAGTGAGTACACCCCTCACATTTTCGTAAATATTTTATTGTATCTTTTCATGTGACAACACTGAATAAATGACACTTTGCTACAATGTAAAGTAGTGACTGTACAGCCTGTATAACAGTGTAAATTTGCTGTCCCCTCAAAATAACTCAACACACAGCCATTATTGTCTAAACTGTTGGCAACAAAAGTAAATACACCCCTAAGTGAATATGGCCAAATTGGGCCCAAAGTGTCAATATTTTGTGTGGGCACCATTATTTTCCAGCACTGCCTTAACCCTCTTGGGTATGGAGTTCACCAGATCTTCACAGGTTGCCACTGGACTCCTCTTCCACTCCTCCATGATGACATCACGGAGCTGGTGGATATTAGAGACCTTGCGCTCCCCCACCTTCCGTTTGAGGATGCCCCACAGATGCTCAATAGCGTTTAGGTCTGGAGACATGCTTGGCCAGTACATCACCTTTACCCTCAGCTTCTTTAGCAAGGCAGTAGTCGTCTTGGAGGTGTGTTTGGGGTCGTTATCATGTTGGGATACTGCCCTGTTGCCCAGTCTCCGAAGGGAGGGGATCATGCTCTGCTTCAGTATGTCACAGTACAAGTTGGCATTCATGGTTCCCTCAATGAACTGTAGCTTCCCAGTGCCAGCAGCACTCATGCAGGCCCAGACCATGACACTCCCATCAAATGCTTGACTGTAGGCAAGACTCCTGTGTACTCCTCACCTGTTTGCCGCCACACACGCTTGACACCATCTGAACCAAATAAGTTTATCTTGGTCTCATCAGATCACAGGACATGGTTCCAGTAATTCATGTCCTTAGTCTGCTTGTCTTCAGCAAACTGTTTGCGGGCTTTCTTGTGCATCATCTTTAGAAGAGGCTTCCTTCTGGGATGACAGCCATGCAGACCAATTTGATGCACTGTGTGGCGTATGGTCTGAGCACTGACAGGCTGACCCTCCACCCCTTCAACATCTGCAGCAATGCTGGCAGCACTCATACTTATATTTCCCAAAGACAACTTCTGGATATGACGCTGAGCATGTGCACTCAACTTCAGTGGTCGACCATGGCGAGGTCTGCTCTGAGTGGAACCTGTCCTGTGAACCCGCTGTATGGTCTTGCCCACCATGCTGCAGCTCAGTTTTAGGGTTTTGGCAATCTTCTCATAGCCTAGGCCATCTTTATGTAGAGCAACAATTATTTTTTGCCGATCCTCAGAGAGTTCTTTGCCAGGAAGTGCCATGTTGAACTTCCAATGACCAGTATGAGAGAGTGTGAGAGCGATAACACCAAATTTGACGCACCTGCTCCCTAGGGCAGACATTTTTGCACTTCTCGACCCTAGAACTCTGTGTTGAAACTCTCCTAAACTTTCCTAAAAGGAAAGACATTGACAGTCCGTATCAGGAAAAAGCAGGATCCACACTGAAAGAGGCCGAGGAAAAAGGGCTTTAACCCCCTGAAGTTTCACCTATATCCGGGAAAGCAGCAGGGAAAAAGACAAGCTTGCTGTTGGAAGTTTCCCCTATACCCTAAGGGGCCAAGCCTAATCTACCGAGAGGGATTTCCTGATGTGCTGTTTCCTTACCTCATACGATTGAGGTTCTTTTTTGTAAGTTTGCATTCCACCCATACCCCAAGTCTCGAATTCTACAATTGTGTATATACAACATATAAGTGGTCAAGCATCTGGGACATTTAGAATTCAGCTTTCCACTCAATTTTATAGTGTTTCTTTTATATGGTGTTTGATTTGCTGTGTATTCTGTATTCCATTTGTTATCTAATCACACATAATAATTGTGTTTACCATTTTCTCTTTACAACCAGCGCTACTACATCCCTTATCACGGGCTCTTAACACACACATATATATATATATATATATATATATATATATATATATATATATATATATATATATATACATATATATATATATATATATATATATATATATATACATATATATATATATATATATATATATATATATATATATATATATAGTCATGGCCAAAAATATTGGCACCTTCTGTCAGATAATGCACCACTTCGTCCAGAAAAAAATTGTTGCAATTACAAATGTTTAGGCATTTGCATGTTTATTTATTTTGTTTGTATTGTATGAAAAGTGGAGAAAAAAAGCCAAATCTGACACATTTCACCCAAAACTCCAAAAATGGACTGGACAAAATTATTGGCACCCTCAATTTAATATTTGGTAGCACACCCCTTGGAAAAAATAACTAAAATCAATCGCTTCCTGTAAACCATCAATGTTTCTTACACCTCTCTACTGGAATTTTGGACCACTTTTCTTTCACCAACTGCTCTTCTCTCAGATTGGAAGGGTTTCTTTTCCCAACTGATGTTTTAAGATCTCTCCACAGGTGCTCTAGGGGATTGAGATCTGGACTCATTGCTGGTCAGTTCAGTACTCTCCAGCTCGTTGTCTTAAACCATTTCTGGGTGCTTTTTGATGTGTGCTTTGGGTCATTGTCCTGCTGTATGACCCATGACCTCTTATGGAGACCAAACTTTCTGACACTGGGCCCTACATTGCACCACAGAATTCTTTGGTAGTCTTCAGATTTCATAATGCCATGAACATAGTCAAGACATCCAGTGCCTGAATCAGCAAAGCAACCCCAAAGCATCAGTGAACCTCCTACATGTTTGACTGTAGGGACTCTATTCTTTTCTTTAAAAGCCTCATTTATTTTTCTGACACCAGTAGAATGATGGGTTTTACCAAAAAGCTGTAATTGTGTTTCGTCTGTCCACAGCACATTCTCCCAAAAGAATTTTGGTTTCCTCATGTAAGTTTTGGTAAACTCCAAACTGGCTTTTCTTTCATGTAATTAGCAAGAGTCCATGAGCTAGTGACGTATGGGATATACATTCCTACCAGGAGGGGCAAAGTTTCCCAAACCTCAAAATGCCTATAAATACACCCCTCACCACACCCACAAATCAGTTTTACAAACTTTGCCTCCTGTGGAGGTGGAGAAGTAAGTTTGTGCTAGATTCTACGTTGATATGCGCTCCGCAGCAGGTTGGAGCCCGGTTTTCCTCTCAGTGTGCAGTGAATGTCAGAGGGATGTGAAGAGAGTATTGCCTATTTGAATTCAATGATCTCCTTCTACGGGGTCTATTTCATAAGTTCTCTGTTATCGGTCGTAGAGATTCATCTCTTACCTCCCTTTTCAGATCGACGATATACTCTTATATATACCATTACCTCTACTGATTCTCGTTTCAGTACTGGTTTGGCTTTCTACTACATGTAGATGAGTGTCCTGGGGTAAGTAAGTCTTATTTTCTCTGACACTCTAAGCTATGGTTGGGCACTTTTATATAAAGTTCTAAATATATGTGTTTAAACATTTATTTGCCTTGATTCAGGATGTTCAACGTTCCTTATTTTCAGACAGTCAGTTTCATATTTGGGATAATGCATATGAATAATTCAATTTTTTCTTACCTTAAAATTTGACTTTTTTCCCTGTGGGCTGTTAGGCTTGCGGGGGCTGAAAATGCTTCATTTTATTGCGTCATTCTTGGCGCGGACTTTCTTGGCGCAAAAATTTTCTTGTCATTTCCGGCGTCATACGTGTCGCCGGAAGTTGCATCATTTTTTTGACGTTTTTGCGCCAAAAGCATTTAGGCGCCAAATAATGTGGGCGGCTTTTTTGGCGCTAAAAAATTTGAGCGTCATTGTTGTCTCCACAATATTTAAGTCTCATTATTTATTGCTTCTGGTTGCTAGAAGCTTGTTCATTGGCATTTTTTTCCCATTCCTGAAACTGTCATTTAAGGAATTTGATCAATTTTGCTTTATATGTTGTTTTTTCTATTACATATTGCAAGATGTCTCAGATTGACCCTGAATCAGAAGCCACTTCCGGAAAAACGCTTAACTGAGTTTCAGTTCTACCAAAGCTAAGTTCATTTATTTTAAATGTTATAAATGTTTATCTTTAGCTATGGTTTGTAATAAGTTATTATGTTATACTTTTACATGCGGAATCCATTAGTATTTATGCTTTATATATTTCCTTTCTTACAAGAAATATTTAGAAGATTTATAAGAAATATTTTTCTGATTCTATTTTAAAGGCTTTGTCTGACTTCGTGCCTTCTAATAAAATTTTTAGGTCTTTTTTCACTTCTTTTTTAATTATTGAAGTTTCAAATGACCAACAACATACTGATTTATCCTTCTCTGATGATGTTTTTTTCTCTTTCAGAAATTTTCTTCATCAGATATTGACACTAACAAATCTACTTTTTTATTATTTTTCTATTATTAAAGTACATTTGTTCTTTGTTGAAAAGGTGTTGATTATTTTGGATATTAAGGTAACTAGTTCTTTAAGACTAGCTGACATTATTTTTGCCTATTTATTTCTTCTGTGTTTTCAGAGTTTTTTTCCAATTTATTGGGGCTATCTCTAATTCTACTAATTATGCTATTGTTTCTATAGCAAAATAGTATTTATTTTCCTTTAGATAGTTGTATCTTATTTATGGAAAATTATTTAGTTTCAGGTACTTTTCTTGGTCCTGTGATTTATTTGGATATTGCAATTGCTTCATTTTCTCTGTTTACTTTAAGATCAAGTATCAGATTATGATTTATTTTAGCATTGTTAAAGGGACAACATTTACTAGACTAAGTGCTGCTGCATTTGTCTTGTTGTTTTGCATTTATTGATTATGCAAGTCCACTGTATTGGCTGGTCCTTTAAACTGGACTATCATGCTAATAATTTCATTTGTGTCTTCATTTTATTGAATATTTTCGCAAATGAGGGTTAATCTATGTCTTTAGCTTTTTTAGCTAGAAGAATTTTGTGATTTTTAAAAAAAATCAAAAAAATCCATATTTCTTTTGTTCTAAGATAATCAATTATTTGTTTTATAATTGGATTCAATTCTTAACTGTTACTCTGGGCTTCAAGATTGAGTTCTAAGACTAAAACTTTAAGCTTATACTGGTTTGGTTGTTCTTATTAAGGAACGAATTCCTGAGTTCTTTCCCAAGTAACATGTCTATAATTGGAGTTCGAAATCAGCTCCCTAATATTGCGATGTACGTGCCGTATTCCAGCTTGGCTGGCAAGGGGCAGGTTAAGGCTTCTTTGAAATGTATTTTGTCCAAATTTCTTTGATTTTATTCCAGTAAGGCTAACACTTTCTTTAACTGTGTTTCTGTCCTATATATTTTGGGTACTGTTGAAGCATGGCTGGGCACCCATGGGGTTCAAGCGCTGCTCAGACCTGGAATCTTCTGGGGTATTTCTTCCAGTTCCTTTTGAGGAACCGGGTTTTGGAGTTTTATTCAAACTATTTTGCCTTTTTATGGTCATTGATAGCATTATTTGTTTTCATTAGATACAATAAATGCATATTTTCATTTTTCTGTTTTCATTCAGATTATTTTCTGAGGATGCGGAATCTCATATGATTTACTTGCTCTTCAGGACATAGTTAGAGGATCTTTTCTTCAAAAGCTCTTGATTCCTCACACAATGGTCACCTTTTTTAGGTTTCCAGATAGTTTGTGTCAATGTCCTTGTCTCTATCAGACAAGGGATAATTTTATTGGGTTCCGTCTATCGGTTCCTTTAGTCTCTATTATTTCCTTCAGTTGCTATATATGCATAGAAGTTTTAGGTCTTATGGCCACAGCATTGGATTCAATTCCCTTTGCTCATTTTCACTACAAAGAACCTTTCCAGTCTTTTATAAGTGTTGTTTCTTCAAGAACATGGTTGGAGGATCAATTTACCAAAAAGTTTGTTTGATTCCTCAGACAAGGGTAACCTTTTTAGGTTTCCTGATAGATTCAGTGTCCTTGATTCTGTCTCTGACGGACAAGAGGCGTCTGAAATTGGTTTCAGCTTGTCGAAACCTTCAGTCTCAATCTTTCCCTTCGGTAGCCTTATGCATGGAAATTCTAGGTCTTATGACTGCTGCATTGGACGCGATCCCCTTTGCTCGTTTTCACATGCGACCTCTTCAGCTCTGTATGCTGAACCAGTGGTACAGGGATTATACAAAGATATCTCAATTAATATCTTTAAAACCGATTGTTCGACACTCTCTGACGTGGTGGACAGACCACCATCGTTTAGTTCAGGGGGCTTCTTTTGTTCTTCCAACCTAGACTGTGATCTCAACAGATGCAAGTCTGACAGGTTGGGGAGCTGTATGGGGGTTTCTGACAGCACAAGGGGTTTGGGAATCTCAGGAGGCGAGATTACCAATCAACATTTTGGAACTCCGTGCAATTTTCAGAGCTCTTCAGTCGTGGCCTCTTCTAAAGAGAGAGTCGTTCATTTGTTTCCAGATGGACAATGTCACAACCGTGGCATATGTCAATCATCAAGGAGGAACTCACAGTCCTCTGACTATGAAATAAGTCTCTCGAATACTTGTATGGGGGAATCCAGCTCCTGTCTAATTTCTGCGGTTCATATCCCAGGTATAGACAATTGGGAAGCGGATTATCTCAGTTGCCAAACGCTACATCCGGGCGAATGGTTTCTTCACCCAGAGGTATTTCTTCAGATTGTTCAAATATGGGGACTTCCAGAAATAGATCTGATGGCTTCTCATCTAAACAAGAAGCTTCCCAGGTATCTGTCCAGATCCAGGGATCCTCAGGCGGAAGCAGTGGATGCATTGTCACTTCCTTGGAAGTATCATCCTGCTTATATCTTTCCTCCTCTAGTTCTTTTTCCAAGATTCTAAAGGAGCGTTCGTTTATTCTGTTGGTGGTTCCAGCATGGCCTCTCAGGTTTTGATATGCGGATCTTGTCCGGATGGCCACTTGCCAACCGTGGACTCTTCCGTTAAGACCAGACCTTCTATCGCAAGGTCCTTTTTTCCATCAGGTTTCTCAAATCCTTACATTTGAAGGTATGGAGATTGAACGCTTGATTCTCAGTCATAGAGGTTTCTCTGACTCTGTGATTAATACTATGTTACAGGCTCGTAAAACTGTATCTAGGAAGATATATTATCGAGTCTGGAAGATTTACATTTCTTGGTGTTTTTCTCATCATTTTTTCTTGGCATTCTTTTAGAATTCCTAGAATTTTACAGTTTCTTCAGGATGGTTTGGATAAGGTTTGTCTGCAAGTTCCTTGAAAGGTCAAATCTCTGCTCTTTCTGTTTTTTTTCACAGAAAGATTGCTAGTCTTCCTGATATTCATTGTTTTGTACAAGCTTTGGCTCGTATAAAACCTGTTATTAAGTCAATTTCTCCTCCTTGGAGTTTGAATTTGGTTCTGGGGGCTCTTCAAGCTCCTCCATTTGAACCTATGCATTCGCTGGACATTAAATTACTTTCTTGGAAAGTTTTGTTACTTTTGGCCATCTCTTCTGCTAGAAGAGTTTCTGAATTATCTGCTCTTTCTTGTGAGTCTCCTTTTCTGATTTTTCATCAGGATAAGGCGGTGTTGCGAACTTCTTTAAAATTTTTACCTAAGGTTGTGAATTCTAACAACATTAGTTGAGAAATTGTGGTTCCTTCATTGTGTCCTAATCCTAAGAATTCTAAGGAAAAGTCGTTGCATTCTTTGGATGTAGTTAGAGCTTTGAAATATTATGTTGAAGCTACTAAGGATTTCCGAAAGACTTCTAGTCTATTTGTTATCTTTTCCGGTTCTAGGAAAGGTCAGAAGGCTTCTGCCATTTCTTTGGCATCTTGGTTAAAATCTTTGTTTCATCATGCCTATGTCGAGTCGGGTAAAACTCCTCCTCAAAGGATTACAGCTCATTCTACTAGGTCAGTTTCTACTTCCTGGGCGTATAGGAATGAAGCTTCAGTTGATCAGATTTGCAAAGCAGCCACTTGGTCTTCTTTGCATACTTTTACTAAATTCTACCATTTTGATGTGTTTTCTTCTTCTGAAGCAGTTTTTGGTAGAAAAGTACTTCAGGCAGCTGTTTCAGTTTGATTCTTCTGCTTATAATTTCAGTTTTTTTCATTATAAGATTTAAACTTTATTTTGGGTGTGGATTTTTTTCAGCGGAATTGGCTGTCTTTATTTTATCCCTCCCTCTCTAGTGACTCTTGCGTGGAAGATCCACATCTTGGGTAGTCATTATCCCATACATCACTAGCTCATGGACTCTTGCTAATTACATGAAAGAAAACATAATTTACGTAAGAACTTGCCTGATAAATTCATTTCTTTCATATTAGCAAGAGTCCATGAGGCCCACCCTTTTTTGTGGTGGTTATGATTTTTTTGTATAAAGCACAACTATTCCAATTCCTTATTTTTTATGCTTTCGCACTTTTTTCTTATCACCCCACTTCTTGGCTATACGTTAAACTGATTTGTGGGTGTGGTGAGGGGTGTATTTATAGGCATTTTGAGGTTTGGGAAACTTTGCCCCTCCTGGTAGGAATGTATATCCCATACGTCACTAGCTCATGGACTCTTGCTAATATGAAAGAAATGAATTTATCAGGCAAGTTCTTACATAAATTATGTTTTCTTTCATGTAATTAGCAAGAGTCCATGAGCTAGTGACGTATGGGATAATGACTACCCAAGATGTGGATCTTCCACGCAAGAGTCACTAGAGAGGGAGGGATAAAATAAAGACAGCCAATTCCGCTGAAAAAAATCCACACCCAAAATAAAGTTTAAATCTTATATAAATTATGGTTTTTTTGTTTCTGTGTCAGCGTTGGGTCCTCCTGGGTCTCCTACCATAGCGTACCTTTTCATTCAGATGGCGACGTATAGTGTGAGCTGACACATTTGTACCCTATGCCTGAAGGTCAGCTTGAATTTGTCTGGAAGTAGATCAAGGTTCTTTATCCACCATTCGAACAATCCTTTGTTGCAAACTTTGATACTTTTTTCTCTTTCGTCCACATCCAGGGAGATTAGCTACAGTGCCATAGGCTGTATACTTATTGACAATAATACTTATTGACCCCCTCTGAGGAAGCGTTCTGTGAAACGCGCGTCAGGGGTCCAGCAGGAGCAGCTGTGTCTCTCCTGTCTGTCGCTTTTAACTTGCTTGCCTAAGTTCAAATAAGAATTTGTGCCTTAAAACTTTTTATTATTCATGGTGCCCACTGATATTAAGTGCTAATATTTAAAAAATAATTCAGCCCTTGGATTGTAAAGGCTTAGCTTACTTTAGATTATCTTTTGGTGGGCCCATGTTGATTAATACTTTTGGCTTCTTTAGTGAATCAATATTTATCCATGACTGGGCTTAAGTGTTTTTAACCTTTTTCTCGCTACTACTGTGTGAATGTATGTTCCTAGTTTAATTAATAAAGACTTAAAGTATGAATGATATGGAACTTTTTAATATATAGAGTAATCTTTAATCCAATTCATTATTTGGAGTTAATAATGATAATATTTTTGTGGAATTCTCTGCTATGAATCCTAATGTATTCCCTGTACAATTAGTATTTCTAGATGTTTACTTATTGACAATGTTGCGCACAGTGGACACAGGAACATTAATATCTCTGGAGATGGACTTGTAACCTTGAGATTGTCCATCCTTTTCCCCAATTTTTGTTCTCAAATCCTCAGACAATTCTTTGCTGCTCTTTCTCTTCTCCATGCTTAGTGTGGCACATAGAGACACACAACAGAAAGGTTGAGTAAATTTTTCACCATTTTAACTGGTTGCCGGTGTAATTTCTATATTGTCAGCACCTGTTAATTGATACAGGTAAGTTTAATTACAAATTACAGGAGCATCACAAACTTGGAATACAATTTTTTTCTTACAATTTTAAGGTGCCAATAATTTTGTCCAGTCCATTTTTGGAGTTTTGATTGAAATGTGTAAGATTTGGCTTTTCTTCTCCACTTTTTTTTGTGTCATACCAATAACAAAAGAAATAAACATGAGAATGACTAAACATTTGTAATTGCAACAATTTTCTGGGTGAAGTGGTGCATTATCTGACAGAAATGCAGGGGTGCCAATATTTTTGGCCATATATATCTATCTATCTATCTATATATATATATATATATATATATATATATATATATATATATATATATATATATATATATATATATATAAATATAAAGATATAATAATCCCCGCACTCAAAGTCAAAAGGGTATGAATAACGCAAGATATATGCTGAAAATACAAAAAAAGTTTAATAAGCAATACACATAAGTACATAGTAGATGCACACATTAAAAACATTAAGAATGGGCGTCTCCAGTCCAAATAAAACTAATGACGTCAGAACACATAACATATAGCACACAAGAATATATATGTAATCCCAGAATATGCAATAAGGCACAATGAAATCTTGATCATCTTTAATGTCAGCCAGAACAAGGATGCAGTGCAGTGTGTAAACCAGTAAACCCTTGTCACACTGAGTATTTATTTACAAAGTGTCCATAGTTGTAATTAGATAGGGTTACCCTAATAGTGGCAAGAGACTGTATGGTACAGGTGGCTGTATAGTATAGCAACAGTTAAGCGAAGTAGCCATGCAAGCATTGTAAAGGCAATAGCATACAAGCAGTGGTGTATATCAAAGCAGCTCTGTCATGCAGACTTGATAAGTGCAGACTGCAGAGCATTGAAGCAACCTTAGCATAAGTCGTGCCATGCAGGTTATAGGTTAATGCAACACATAAAGTCAGTGATATTTTATGTAGCACATATGTCATATATGTTATCCAATTACTAGCATGTAAACAGCTGTGTCTTGAATGATGGCAAATCTAATGCATATGAGAAAACTGAGTCTTTTGAAGTAGCGGTGGTACAGCAACATACATCCCAAATATCCGGCACTCAAGGACTGTGTCCACCGGTTGCAATAGAATTTTGCAGAAAAATACGTTCAATGAACGATCTCACCCAGTTCTACTGAAGCTGCGATACTGTGTTGCCAAAAGAAGATCCACTTAGTAATCGCTGCTGAAGTCACATCCAAGTCTGACGTCAAAGACAGGTGATGCGCATTTCAGGCACCATCCTTCAACTTTAAAGCCTATTTACATGTATATAGTGCCCTCTAGCGGTAGCATATGAAGTTCAGTTCAAAGGGCTCACAGTAATAATTTTCGCCTAGATTTAGAGTTCTGCGTTAGCCGTCAAAAGCAGCGTTAAGGGGTCCTAACACTGCTTTTTACCGCCCGCTGGTATTTAGAGTCAGGCAGGAAAGGATCTAACGCTCACTTCCAAGCCGCGACTTTTCCATACCGCAGATCCCCTTACGCCAATTGCGTATCCTATCTTTTCAATGGGAATTTCCTAACGCTGGTATTTAGAGTCTTGGCTTAAGTGAGCGTTAGAACTCTACCGACAAGACTCCAGCCGCAGAAAAAAGTCAGGAGTTAAGAGCTTTATAGGCTAACACCAGTTTATAAAGCTCTTAACTACTGTGCTCTAAAGTACACTAACACCCATAGACTACCTATGTACCCCTAAACCGAGGCCCCCCACATCACCGCCACTCTAATGAAATTTTTTAACCCCTAATCTGCCGCACACCGCCGCCACATACATTATCCCTATGTACCCCTAATCTGCTGCCCCTAACATCGCCGACACCTACATAATATTTATTAACCCCTAATCTGACCCCCCCAACGTCGCCGACACCTACCTACACTTATTAACCCCTAATCTGCCGGACCTCGCCACTACTCTAATAAATATATTAACCCCTAAACCGCCACACTCCCGCCTCGCAACCCCTATAATAAATTTTATTAACCCCTAATCTGCCCTCCCTAACATCTTTGACACCTAACTTCAAGTATTAAACCCTAATCTGCCGACCGGACCTCGCCACTACTCTAATAAATGTATTAACCTGTAAAGCTAAGTCTAACCCTAACACTAACACCCCCTAAATTAAATATAATTTAAATCTAACGAAATAAAGTAAATCTTATTAAATAAATTATTCCTATTTAAAGATAAATACTTACCTGTAAAATAAATCCTAATATAGCTACAATATAATGAATAATTATATTGTAGCTATTTTAGGATTTATATTTATTTTACAGGCAACTTTGTATTTATTTTAAATAGGTACAATAGCTATTAAATAGTTATTTACTATTTAATAGCTACCTAGTTAAAATAATTACAAAATTACCTGTAAAATAAATCCTAACCTAAGTTACAATTAAACCTAACACTACAGTATCAATAAATTAATTAACTAAACTACCTACAATTAAATCAACTAAACTAAATTACAAAAAAAACAAACACTAAATTACAAAAATTAAAAAAAGATTACAAGAATTTTAAACTAATTACACCTACTCTAAGCCCCCTAAAAAAATAACAAAGCCCCCCAAAATAAAAAAAATGCCCTAACCTATTCTAAAATAAAAAGTTAACAGCTCTATTACCTTACCAGCCCTTAAAAGGGCTTTTTGCGGGGCATGCCCCAAAGAAATCAGCTCTTTTGCCTGTAAAAAAAAACATACAATACCCCCCCAACATTACAACCCACCACCCACATACCCCTAATCTAACCCAAACCCCCCTTAAAAAACCTAACACTAAGCCCCTGAAGATCTCCCTACCTTGTATTCACCCAGCCGGGTATCACCGATCCGTCCAGAAGAGGGTCCGAAGTCTTCATCCTATCCGGCAAGAAGATGTCCTCCAGAGGGTCCGAAGTCTTCATCCTATCCGGCAAGAAGAGGTCCTCCAGAGGGTCCAAAGTCTTCATCCAGGCGGCATCTTCTATCTTCTTCCATCCGGAGCGGAGCGGGTCCATCTTGAAGCAGCCGACGCAGAGCCATCCTTCCTCACCGACGGATTAACGATGAATGAAAGTTCCTTTAAATGACATCATCCAAGATGGCGTCCCTCGAATTCAGATTGGCTGATAGGATTCTATCAGCCAATCGGAATTAAGGTAGGAGAAATCTAATTGGCTGATTGAATCAGCCAATCAGATTCAAGTTCAATCGGATTGGCTGATCCAATCAGCCAATTAGATTGAGCTTGCATTCTATTGGCTGATCGGAACAGCCAATAGAATGCGAGCTCAATCTGATTGGCTGATCCAATCAGCCAATCGGATTGAACTTGAATCTGATTGGCTGATTCAATCAACCAATCAGATTTTTCCTACCTTAATTCCGATTGGCTGATAGAATCCTATCAGCCAATCGGAATTTGAGGGACGCCATCTTGGATGACGTCATTTAAAGGAACCTTCATTCGTCGTTAGCCCGTCGGTGAGGAAGGATGGCTCCGTGTCGGCTGCTTCAAGATGGACCCGCTCCGCTCCAGATGGAAGAAGATAGAAGATGCCGCCTGGATGAAGACTTTGGACCCTCTGGAGGACCTCTTCTTGCCGGATAGGATGAAGACTTCGGACCCTCTGGAGGACCTCTTCTTGCCGGATAGGATGAAGACTTTGGACCCTCTTCTGGATGGATTGGTGATACCCGGCTAGGTGAATACAAGGTAGGGAGATCTTCAGGGGCTTAGTGTTAGGTTTTTTAAGGGGGGTTTGGGTTAGATTAGGGGTATGTGGGTGGTGGGTTGTAATGTTGGGGGGGTATTGTATGTTTTTTTTTACAGGCAAACAAGCTGATTTCTTTGGGGCATGCCCCGCAAAAAGCCCTTTTAAGGGCTGGTAAGGTAATAGAGCTGTTAACTTTTTATTTTAGAATAGGGTAGGGCATTTTTTTATTTTGGGGGATTTGTTATTTTTTAGGGGGCTTAGAGTAGGTGTAGTTAGTTTAAAATTCTTGTAATCTTTTTTTATGTTTGGTAATTTAGTGTTTGTTTTTCTTTGTAATTTAGTTTAGTTGATTTAATTGTAGGTAATTGTAGGTAGTTTAGTTAATTTATTTATTGATAGTGTAGTGTTAAGTTTAATTGTAACTTAGGTTAGGATTTATTTTACAGGTAATTTTGTAATTATTTTAACTAGGTAGCTATTAAATAGTTAATAACTAATAAATTTATTAGAGTAGCGGCGATGTCCGGCAGAATAGGGGTTAATAAGTGTAGGTAAGGTAACGGCGACGTTGGGGGGGGGGCCAGATTAGGGGTTAATAAATATAATATAGGGGTCGGCGGTGTAAGGGGCAGCAGATTAGGGGTTCATAGGGATAACGTAGGTTGCGGCGGTGTCCGGAGCGGAAGATTAGGGGTTAATAATAATATGCAGGGGTCAGCGATAGTGGGGGCGGCAGATTAGGGGTTAATAAGTGTAAGGTTAGGGGTGTTTAGACTCGGGGTTCATGTTAGGGTGTTAGGTGCAGACTTAGAAAGTGTTTCCCCATAGGAAACAATGGGGCTGCGTTAGGAGCTGAACGCTGCTTTTTTGCAGGTGTTAGGTTTTTTTTCAGCTCAAACTGCCCCATTGTTTTCTATGGGGGAATCGTGCACAAGCACGTTTTTCAAGCTGGCCGCTACCGTAAGTAACGCTGGTATTTAGAGTTGAAGTGGCGGTAAATATGCCTGTACGCTCCCTTTTTGGAGCCTAACGCAGCCCTTCAGACAACTCTAAATACCAGCGTTATTTAAAAGGTGCGGGGGGAAAAAACACGCGTAGCTAACGCACCCCTTTGGCCGCAAAACTCTAAATCTAGGTGTTTGTTAGTGTGAATAAGGCATATACATAAGTAAAAGTCCATATGATATACATATTGAAATAGTTTACTAAGGTATCCACTTCATATATTAACAATACATAACACCACAACATATATGTTAAAAAATTGATTAAGGAACATGAAATATTCAAACCACCTAGAAATTTATACCATCTCCCCCTACTTCTAGATCTATCAGGTCTATCGAATCTACAGCTAAGAGAACATGTCTAGTCTAGCCACTCAAGATAAACAAATATCACAATCAATGTTGTAGTATATATCCACTTATAGAAATGTACCTCATGTAATTTCTCTATTCAAGCCATATGGAATTATGGAGTCTAAATTTCCTAATCCACTGTGCTTCCTTTTCAAACAAAAGTTTCTGTCTATTACCTCCTCTTCTTAGTTTCCCTACACTATCAACCACTTGAAATCTCAACTGGCTTTTGTTATGATCACATATTGTAAAGTGGAGCGTTGGGGTCCAATTTGCCTATTGCAGTTTTGTGCTGTTTAATCCTGTCTCTAATTTAGTGCTTTTCCCTACATAAGCTAGCCCACATAGATATTTAATTACATAAACAACAAATTGGGAAACGCATGTGTAGCCATTCTTTTATCTGATCTAGGGTGAAGCACTGTGTTGCCTAATTGGATAGAATATATACCTGTAATAACTGTATAACTGGAAAATCACATTTTGCTATTGTAAGGAAAGCTAAACCCTTCTGATTAAACTAGTTTCCAAGAGATGATATCAAGCAACTAAAACCCAAGGCCTGTACACAAAGATCAAAGGCTACCACCCCATGTAGATAAAGACAGGTGATACCTGCTCTCCTTCCTGAGGACAGAAAATCAAATTTCATAAAGCTTCAAAGAACACATGACAGAAAAATGGTATCATAAATCTTCATAAGGAGTCAGATGGCATTTCTGAATTTCCTGGACAACAGCAACGTCTAGTTAACGCAACAGAGGAATTGTTATAAAACAGATGATGAATGGATTTGATTGGCTGGGACTGTCTTCATGGTGTGGCTGTTTGGCTATAAATATGTTTTCAGAAGCAGCTTGGAAGGAGAAAAAAAGAAGAATAACAGGAAAGATAACAGAGAGACTTCATCTTCCTTTGCATGCACACACCCACAGACATTAAAATATAGTTTAGATAGAGTTGAAGAATAAAGCCTTGTATGTTAGGCGCTTCTCTCACCACTCATTTATAGATCTGTCATTTAATATATGCATCCTTTTTTATAAGACTGGTGTAAGTATCATTCTTTAAATAAGGTAAATGGTATGTAAAGGAAAAGCCTGACAAAGATTTTAGTCACTGACCCAATATTAGAAAAGGGGCTGTGTCACAATACCCATCCCCTTGATCTAAAAATTACTTATCTCCTTTAATCCAAATAATTTCCCAGTTCTGAAATTTTATGTGGAACACTTTATCTAGATGTTTGTGGCCCTTTTTATAGAGTGGCTGCTTTTTAAAATGTATTGTTATAGGTCCTTATATTATGTTTGTAATTCCGATAGTTTAACGGGACTTGTAACCCACATTTTTTCTTTCGTGATTTACATAGAGCATACAAATTTAAACAACTTTTCAATTTACTTCTATTATCAATTTTGCTTTATTCTCTATGTGTCCTTTATTAAGGAGCAGTAATACATTACTGGGAGCTAGCTGAGAACATTCATAAGCAACTAACAAGAGGCATACGTGTGCAACTCACAATCAGCAGCTAGATCTCTGCTACTGAGCATACCTAGGTTTGTTTTTTTAACAAAGAATACTAAGAGAATGCATCAAATTAGGTAATATGGGTGTGAGCAGGGTGCTAACAAAATATCAGTAGGTCAGCTAGCCAAACATTATACATCACTTG
The DNA here is from genome assembly GCF_027579735.1 of Bombina bombina. Classification (NCBI taxonomy): domain Eukaryota; kingdom Metazoa; phylum Chordata; class Amphibia; order Anura; family Bombinatoridae; genus Bombina; species Bombina bombina. The sequence continues at coordinate 348,542,352 of NC_069504.1, read as the reverse complement.
GTTTTCATTAATTAAATATTTCTGTAATTTCTAATTTTAAATTGTGTGTTATTATGAGAAAATACTGTGTTCAAATGGCCGGAGTTATTCTCTGTAACATTTCTCATTGAAACAATGATTTACGCTGGTGAACTTTATTGGAAACAGATTAAAGAATTCCCATTTTATTTGTGATAATTAGGTAAGATGATAGATAGAGAGCCAGGTACATTCATTTTTCTGAATAAATAATATGGCAGTATATTTTAGTGAGAAAAACATGGAACAGAGGTAGCCCTTATTGTTGTGAGTATATGCCTGTCCAGGCAACCGGGACTTAAATTAAAGACATACACCCCCTTGAAACCAAGAACATCACAGTCCCAAAAGCCATCAGAGGTGTACCTGTGCGCACCGAAGATAGGAGATTGCCATCCAACAGGATCGGAGTAACATCCGACAGCAGCGTCCCCTGCTGACCTCCTTTCTTCCGCCTCTGTCCAAAATCCCAGTCCGTGGCTAGGGTAAGGGAACCGTCAGCAATGTGTCAGAGTGACGTATGGGGTGTGTGTCACAAACGTCTTCACCCGGCACTGGTAGCGTGATGAGGAGTTAGAGACTGGGTCTCATACGCTGGTGTAGTAACATCAAAAACTGAGAAAGGTGAGTCCCAAGAGCATAGAGTAAATAAAACTTAGGTTTATTAAATCCATTAAAAAGAGCATTTAAAAAGCTCTGGCAGTTCAACTAGTACAACCAGTAAAAAGGGTAAGGTGAAATGAGCGTAGCACCAATGGTTTACATGTTTCGGCGGAAAGCCGTAATCATAGCCTAGTATATTTTAGTCACATGTATCCTACAAAGTTTGTGCTAATCTTTAAGGTTATGCTGCTGCAATTACTGCTAAGTACATTCAAGCACTCAATAAGTTGTAGAATAACGTGTCTCTTTTCTTGCTTGATAACTTCTATGTATATAAGTAATTCGATGTATCTGTGAATAAATTAAATATGTAAATAATCACTCCTCCTTCCAATTCCTTTTAAATGTATGAATTTTAATTGTAAGGCTTCAATATCATAACCTGTTAATATGTAAGTGATAAGAGAACATAAGATTAAACACCACATAATAATTACTAATTGATGCTTTTTACTAGCAATGATAGAAGCACATGCATTTAAATTAGAATAAATCTGTTCATGTACAATAATAAAAGGCCTTATGATATAAATATCAAGTGGCGCCCTAACAGTTATACACAAGCGATATTAGGTTTATCACAGTTGTTTACGCCCATCGGATGTAGCGCTCATATTACAGGTTGAAAGTAAACGCATTTGCTTGAGTGCAGTTTAATTTAACGAGTGTCAGGATAGCGCAATCTCAGAGCTCTAGTTAACAAAACAAAAGAAGTGTCACAAAACTCATCAAAAATATATTACAAAGTACAGTTACACAATCTAATAAAAAATATATATTTTTTAAAAATATTGCACAAAAAAGGGCTCTAAGATATGTTTAAATAATAAGATTTATTACTGAGATACATACATACACATGTCTAAATATATATAGCCCCCTCCACTAATATTGACCCCCTTGGTAAATATGAGCAAAGAAGGCTGTGAAAAATTGTCTTTATTGTTTAATCTTTTGATCTTTTGTTCAAAAAGTGCACAAAAATACTCTGCTCTCATGGATATCAAACAATTGCAAATACAACACAGGATCATCCAAACAAAATCTTTCTTAAATATATGTGTGTCACAAATATTAGCACCCTCTTAGTTAATACTTTGTGCTACATCCCTTTGCCAAGATAACAGCACTGAATCTTCTCCTATAAAGCCTGATAAGGTTAGAGAATGAATGGCAAGGCATCTCGGACCATTCCTCCATACAGAATCTCTCCAGATCCTTCAAATTTCGAGTTTGACACTGTTGGACTCTCCTCTTTAGTTCACCCAACAAGTTTTCTATGGGTTTTAAGTAAGGGGACTGGGATGGCCATGACAGGATCTTGATTTTGTGGTTAGTAAACCATTTCTGTGTTGATTTTGATGTATGTTTTGGATCATTGTCCTGCTGGAAGATCAAATCATGGCTCATTTTAGCTTTCTGACTGAGGCAGGGAGGTGTTCATTTAATATTTGTTTATATTTGATAGAGTCCATGATGCCAAGTATCCTAACAAAATGTCCAGGTCCTCTAGTAGAAAAACAGTCCCAAAACATTAAAGAACCACCACCATATTTCACTGTGGGCATGAGGTACTTTTCCATATGGCTACCTCTCTGTGTGGGCCAAACCCACCTCTGGTGTTTATTGCCAAAAATCTCTGGTTTCATCTGACCATATAACTCAATCCCATTTGAAGTTCCAGTAGTCTCTGGCAAACTGAAGATGCAAGAGTTTGTTTCTGGATGAGAGTAGAGGCTTTTTTCTTGAAACCCTTCCATACAACTTGTGATGATGTAGGTGACCTGACCTCAGATTGTAGTTTTGGAGACTTTCTGACCCCAAGACGCAACTAACTTCTGCAATTCTCCATCTGTGATCCTTGGATATATTTTGGCCACTCAACCCATCCTCTTCTCTTCACAGTGCGTTGAGACAATATAGACACATGTCCTCTTTCAGCTTGATTCATAACATTTCCAATTGACTGGTATTTTTTTAATTATTGTCCTGATGGTGGAAATTAGCATTTTCAATGTTTTTGCTATTTTCTTATAGCCACTTCCCATTTTCTGAGGCTCAACAACCTTTTGCTGCACATCACAGCTATATTCCTTGGTCTTACCTATTGTGATGAATGACTAAGGGAATTTGGCCTATGTGTTTCATTATATTTATACCCCTGTGAAATAGGTTTAGCAATTTCCTGTTTCTAGTAACCCAGATGTACTAAAAAAGTTAAAATATCAATGGGAATATACTTCAAATATATTTTTTTCATATGAATTAAAAGGGGTGCCAATAATTGTGGCACACATATATTTAATAAAGATTTTGCTTTTGGATTAACCTGTGTTGTGTTTGCAATTGTTTGATATCCATGGGAGTAGAGTATTTTTTTGTACTTTTTGAACAAAAGACAATTTTTCACAACCTTCTTTGCTCATATTTACCAAGGGTGCCAATATTAGTGGAAGGCACTGCTAGTCCTGATTATCTCAAACTTAAATATCTTCGGGTTTTTTCTAATTTTTTGCTGCATTGACTTCTATGGCGGAATAATTTAACGCGGTCGCACATCAGGTTAGCACGCAAGTGAAAACTTTTTACTTTCAACTTGTCATATGAGCCTTACCCGATGCATGCAAAAAGTTTACTTCTAGTGGAGATAGTGCGCAAGAAGGAGCGATAAATACCGCTCCACTTGTAATCTGGCCCAGTATGGGTTAGTTAAATCCAAAGAATATGAAAATGAAGAAACAATCACGGTTTATTTTCTTAAAATCCAAATATTATGTCTAATATTTTGCAATGTTTTCCTTAATCTCAGGGTATTTGGAGCTGCTATTTTTTTAACTTCAATCCTGAACATGCTGATCCCATCTGCTGCAAAAGTACACTATGGCTTTGTAATATTTGTGCGAGTTCTGCAAGGTCTTGTTGAGGTAGGTTAATAAATTAACACAAAAGTATTTTCTTTTATGTTTTCATTAAATGCGTTAGCACTTTTTTTTAGTAATTTGTTTTCCCCTCAAGACTATCTCTCTCTCCATCACTACAACTGGGATGTTATTTTCTGCTGATGCCTCTTATTTATATAGATTTTCTATAGCGACAACTGCAGTACTGAATTTTCCATTATAGGTGACAGTTTCAATAGGCAAAATAACAAGATAACATTTTAACAAATGTCAGTATATTGTGTACTTTTTACTACCTCACCTATTAAAATCTAGTACAAAAAAGTCATTACAAATTAACCAGGGAAACATATAAATACACTATTTAACAAGACCTTCTATAAATTCAGTACCTGTAAACAAATATACACTACTATTTTTATAAAATTTTAACACACAAGGTTGTAAAGAATAATGTGAGCTCCCCCCCCCCCTAAACTCTATTGTCAAAAGAAGGTTTATTCTCGAATAAATAGGGGTGTTTTGGTGCTGTACTTGCTTTCTATTACCTCACTTATTAAAATCTAGTACAAAAAGGGCCTTTACAAATGAACCAGGGATACCTATTAATACACTATTTAAGAGACATGAAACCCACAAATTTTCTATCATGATTTAGGTAGAACATACAATTTTAAACAACTTTCCAATTTACTTCTATTATCAAATTTGCTTCATTCTTTTGGTATCATTTGTTGAAAGAGCAGCAATGCATTTCTGATTTTTAATTGAACACATGGGTGAGCCAATGACAATCGGTATATATATGCAGCCACCAATCAGCAGCTAGAACCTAGATTCTTTGCTGCTCCTGAGCTAACCTTGATAAGCCTTTCAGCAAAGGATAACAAGAGAAGGATGCAAATTAAATAATAGAAGTAAATTGGAAAGTTGTTTACAATTGCACACTCTTTATGAATCATGAAAGAAACAATTTGGGTTTCATGTCCCTTTAATGAGACCTACCTTAAATTCAGTATCTTAGCCTGTAAAAAAATACATGCTACTGTTTTTATAAAACTTTAACAAACAAGGTTGTAAACAATAGTGTAAGCATTTATTCTTGTAAACTTTACGAACAAGTCTCATCATGTGCCTATAACGAATATAAATAAAAAATAAAATATTATTTGGTTACTATTGATTGTGACATCCTAATTTATGTTCCATGAATATATATGCTACATTAACACTTCATGTGCTCTGTATTTTTAGGGTGTTACCTACCCAGCATGCCATGGGATGTGGAGTAAATGGGCACCTCCACTAGAAAGAAGTAGATTAGCAACCACTTCATTTTGTGGTAAGCTCACACTTTTCTTGATGGTGATATAATTAGTAGACTGGAATATGTTTGCATGTATTTTGTAGTGCCAATTTCCAGCCTTTTTAGTTTTATTTAGCGTAAAGAAAGGACGTATAGGGCATAAGGCAGCAGGATTTTTGAGGTAGTAATTTTGAGGCATGATGCATTCCCTCTCTTTTTCTCATCAAATTTTACTAATTTTCTTTTACAAAGCAATGATCCCTGGTTGTGTAGAGAAGGCACGACCCATCCATACATTCTTGTCCTGAAGTTTGGCTAAACATATAGGGCAAATCTGAGCTGAAATAGCTAGGAATGGAGGTTATGGGGTACAGTGGTTACTAGTGTCTAGAACCGCACAATAACCTACTAAACTACTGGTGTAGAATTTATCACCATATAAATACAGTTAGACACTGTGATATCAACTGGTATGTTCTAAAATCGTGTTAAAATTGTATGCATCAACAATACCTTAAAGAGATTCAATCCCCAGTATGCAATATAGTTCTACAGAAATCTGCAGTAATTGTTCACTAAGTATTTTCACCCCTCTTCTCAAAACATTTCACAATCATTTTGCAAAGTATTAAAAATAAAAAGCATGTGGAAGACATTTAAAGGGACAGTCGACACTAAAATTGTTATTGTTTAAAAAGATAGATAATGCCCTTACTACGGTACCATTCCACAGCTTTGCACAACCAACATTGTTAGATTAATATACTTTTTAACATTTAAACCTCTAAATTTCTGCCTGTTTCAAAGGCTGCCTCTAAATCACATGCTTTTTTTTATTTGCTTTTCACAACAGTAGACAGCTAGTTCATGTAGGCCATATAGATAACAATCAGCCAGATTACGAGTTTTGCGTTATGAGTGGCTCGCTAATAACTTGCAAGTTATTTCCACCGCTCACCTTTAATAGCGCTGCTATTACAGGTTTGCAAAAACCCGGCATTTGTGGGCGATATGGCTGCATTGAGCTCCATACCGCACACAAATACCAGCGCTGCTTTGAGCTGCTTTGACGTGCTCGTGCACCATTTTCCCATAAACATCAATGGGGAGAGCTGGCTAAAAAAAGGCTAACACCTGCAATGACGGAGCGTAAAGCTCCGTAACGCAGCCCCATTGATGTCTATGGGGAAAGAAAATGTTTGTTTACACCTAACACCCTAACATAAACCCTGAGTCTAAACACCCCTAATCTGCTGCCCCGACATCGCCGACACCTACATTACACTTATTAACCCCTAATCTGCCGCCCCCAACGTCACAGCCGCCACTATACTAAAGTTATTAACCCCTAAACCTCTTGCCTCCCACATCACTAACACTAAATAAATATATTAACCCCTAAACCTAACCCTAAGTCTAACCCTAACGTAACCCTAACCCTAACACCCCTAACTTTAACATAATTAAAATAATTCTAAATAAAACCTACTGTAAATAACTAAATAATTCCTATTTAAAACGAAATACTTACCTGTAAAATAAACCCTAAGCTAGCTACAATATAACTAATTGTTACATTGTAGCTATCTTAGGTTTTATTTCTATTTCACAGCTAAGTTTGTATTTATTTTAACTAGGTAGACTAGTTAGTAGATAGTTATTAACTAGTTACTAGCTACCTAGTTAAAATAAAGACAGATTTACCTGTAAAATAAAACCTAACCTGAGTTACTCTAACACCTAACATCACAATAAAAAAAAATACATTTATCTAAATTACAAGAAACAATAAACACTAAATTACACAAAATAAAAAAACAAATTATCAAAAATAAAAACAAATTACTCCTAATCTAACAGCCCTATCAAAATAACCCCCCCCCCCAAAAAAAAACTTAGCCTACACTAAACTGCCAATAGCCCTTAAAAGGGCCTTTTGCAGGGCATTGCCCCAAATAAATCAGCTCTTTTACCTGTAAAAAATCAAACAAACAACCCCCAACAGTAAAACCCATCACCCACACAACCAACCCCCCAAATAAAATCCTATCTAATTAAACCTAAGCTAACCATTGCCCTGAAAAGGGCATTTGGATGGGCATTGCCCTTAAAAGGGCATTTAGCTATTTTACGTTGCCCAAAACCCTAAGCTAAAAATAAAACCCACCCAATAAACCCTTAAAAAAACCTAACGCTAACCCCTGAAGATCCACTTACAGTTTTTGAAGACCGGACATCTATCCTCATCTAGCCGGCGAAGTCTTCATCCAAGCGGCAAGAAGTCCTCAGCGAAGCCGGGAGAAGTCTTCATCCAAGCGGCAAGAAGTCCTCAATGAAGCCGGGAGAAGTCTTCATCCAAGCGGCAAGAAGTCATCATCCAGGCGGGCAGAAGTCTTCATACAGACGGCATCTTCTATCTTCACTCTTCAGACGCGGAGCGGCTCCATCTTCAAGACATCCGGCGTGGAGCATCCTCTTCATACGGTCCCAACTGTACACTGAAGGTTCCCTTTAAGGGACGTCATCCAAGATGGCGTTCCTTGAATTCTGATTGGCTGATAGAATTCTATCAGCCAATAGGAATTAAAGGGTAAAAAATCCTATTGGCTGATGCAATCAGCCAATAGGGTTGAGCTTTAATCCTATTGGCTGATCCAATCAGCCAATAGGATTGAGCTCACATTCTTTTTGCTGATTGGAACAGCCAATAGAATGCAAGCTCAATCCCATTGGCTGATTGGGAAAGAGTTATGAAGCTTTTTCACTTATAACGCAAAACTCGTAATCTGGCTGAATGTGTTCACGCCCTGGAAGTTCTTTAAGAGTTAGCACAACACAGTACTAAATGCAACTCTATAGATAATGAATAGTCACAGTCATGTGATCAGGGAGCTGTCAGAAGATGCTTAGATACAAGGTAATCACAGAGGTAAAAAGTATATTAATATAACTGTGTTGGTTATGCAAAACTGGGTAATGGGTAATAAAAGGATTATCTATATTTTAAAACAATAAACATTCTATTGTAGACTATCCCTTTAAGTTTGAGAGAATCAGGACTAGCAGTGAGAGGAGTAAATACTGCAACAGCTGTCCAATTTCATGCATTTATACAGGTCTGCCAACTATTCACCATTATATGGTATTTAATGGTGTTGAATCTCTGTTCTTCCTGACATTTTCTCTAATGGCCCTGCTCACTGAGAGAATAATGGGAATTCCTAAATCTGTCAAAGAAATGCCACAAAGGCTTAGCTTTGCCTCTTGGTCCCAAAAGCTTAACTGTCAATATTTATGGGTGAGGGTCTTCACAGGGTACTGTGATGGAAAGGACATATGCTAAAGAGATTTGGAAGTCAATATTAAAATGTCATGAAAAATTAAGCAATAAATGAAAGAGAGGTTTGTGACTACTGAGTGATCTCATAGATACTTTGCTTGCACAACACTGTAGTAATCTGGTTGGAAAAGGATGTGGCATGTCAGGTAGAACTCCACATTGAGAGATCCTGAAACAGACGATAATAATCTCATGATTTTATGTCTTTAGGATCCTATGCTGGTGCAGTTATTGCCATGCCATTAGCAGGGATACTGGTGCAATATATTGGTTGGTCCTCTGTCTTTTACATTTATGGTAAGTATTACAAAACTGTTTTTTTATGTTCCTAAACTCAGCTATTAAATGGTAGTTTACTTTTGTCAAATTAGTTGCATGTATTTTATTTTAATACTGTGATATTGCTTAATATGCAGTGTTATTGGTAGTGGATCCCGTAGTAATATTAAAGAAAACTGAAGGACAGGAAAAATACATGCAATTTAAAATTTAAGACCACAAAGTGCAAAGTTATACATGTAGGATGCAAAAATCCAAAGGTTAAATGAACGTAAAGTACAAAAAGAATATTATTATTATCACACTAATGCTTGCCTATAATTATTTTTTTATCTACTGAAATGGGGTGAAATCCCCAGTTAAAAGCAGTTACATAAGAGCAATGCACTACTGGGAACTATCTGAACACATCTGGTGAGCCAATGACAAAAAGCCAAATTTATCTATTTGCGCAAATTTATCTATTTGCGGGAGCGCGATAATTAACCAGCCATTACAAGATGTCTGGTTAATTTTCTAAAAGTGCCCCAAATTCCCTCAAAATAGAGGGCAATATAGTTTTTTTGGGGCAGTTTTGGGGCTTTAAAGTTAGTGGGAGTGCCTTTATATTGTGGCCTATGGAAACTGTGTGTTCCCTATAAATATATATATGTATGTATATGCTTACATATTAACACATAAATATATATGTTATGTATATAATCATATACATATATATTTACTAACTGCTGCCCATCACTGCGATGGCATCAGAATGAAGCTCCCATAGGAGCCTAGGGAAGCTTGCTCTCATGAAAGCAATGCTTCCAGGCAATGAGAACGTGAGTTCTCGCTGTAAACTTGTAATACCAGTGCACATTAGCGTGTGCTGGTATTAGAAAGTGCAGTGCAAATATTGCTTTAGCTAAAGCGATATTTTGCGCTTCACTTGTAATCTGGCCCATAGGGGTCGATTTATCAAGGCGTATATCTCGACACATTCACTGAGGTCAATAAGCTCGTCAGACATCGCTGACGCAAATCTACATTCGACGGTCTTATTTATCAACACGTCTGTCAAAGTTACGCGCATCAAGTCTGACCCGAATAGCATCGGACTGTTGATAAATAAGAGGCATCAATGTCTCGGATATCCTTATTTATCAAATGATCTACCCTGAATGTCCATCAAATGAAGACAGTTTTGTCTGTTTTTTCCAACTTTATTTATACCATTTCATTACTGTCCATGAACAAGCACATTTCTCTAAAGCTTATCTTTTATTTTTCATCTGTTAATGTCCAAGAAATAGCTAGATTTATACCTGAACAAACAATAATATCTCATAGAAAGTGATTTTTCTATTTATTTTTTTTATACAAAAAATCTCATAGATGATATTTTCACGTAATTTAATGTGTATTTGTATTTCTAGAAGTCATGATATGCTCATCTCATTTTTTTTTTTTTAAATGATTATTAATGCTGGAATTTGTACATATATCTTTGCACATACTTGTAAATCTATAAATATGTCATAAATATGTCAGAAATCTTTTGTAAACATATTTACATGTCCCTAAATTGTTTTTGTTTTTTTTTGTTCTAAACAATGTTGTCTTTCATATCTGTTTATTTATACCACTATATGTATATGGTGTAAATATATTATTATTCTGAGCAAGAATAAATGCAAATATAACATGTAATCAGGGTATCATATGTATTTATTTGCGAACAATGGATATTTTAAGAGCTGGGCCAGTTTTCTTTCTGCACCTGTGTATCACTTCCTGATTGAAGTCTAGTTTTAAACACCACTCCTACACGTGTTAAAAATGGGCTGGCATTTAAGATGACATTTCTTAATGAAAATGAAATTCATGAGAAGGAAGAAAACACTGAAAATAGGATGACATTAATTTCTGCTGTATCTGATTCATGAGAGTTTAATGTTAGGTAGACTATCCCTTTGAGCTTTCATTTTAAGATTATATTGAATGAAACATCATTCGATTATTAAAATCATTGTCAAAAATATTACACAGTGTGGCCTAATGTCATCATCAATGTTTATCTTTAATACTAATTTCACATATACATACTTTCAAAATATAATATGCAATGTAACAAATGACACTTACAAGTTTTGATGAGTGATCAATGACACAAGTATAGAGCAATTTGATTTGTTAGTGATAGTAGAAAATGCATATTTAAAGCTGATTTATTTAATCACGTGATTATGCATTTCCCAATAAAAAGTGGTGGAAAATTTTACTAGTTTGTGGGTTGTTTAGGAGTTTGAGTATTGCGTCAAATTTGGTGCGAAGGATTGCTTCAAATTTGGTGTGAAGTATTGCGTCAAATTTGGTACAAAGTGGAGACTGGGACTTGTATTCCATGCGTTAAACATGGTGCAAATAGATTTATCAAAGAAAGGAAGTTAGCTATATTATGTAATGTATTTATTTAATTTTTATACCTATATCTACTAGTGCTGCTGCCAGACAGGCATTACCTGTCATTATAAACTTACATGGCAGGCTAAAATTATGGAAAAACAAATAAGAATAAACTAAAGATTTCTAAAAATGCTTTTGAAATGAATCTGTCCCTTGAAATTACATATGATTATAATATTGTTATTTAACATATTACTTAGATACTGAACATGCGTCTTTGTTGGCGCCTGTTGCTGGTTCATTAATGCAGTAACATACCATTGCTTTCAATAGCATTCGCTAGCTGAAATGTGGCGGATTGAACAGTAGGTTCGCGGCATTGGAATAGACGCGAGCATACCTGTTGAATGTTTGATACATTTTTATTTGGTCAAATAGAGTTGTATGTGAGAGCGGATTGGCAATTGTATGCTGGAATACCACGAGTATCGATTTGCGGTGAAGTTGACTCGCGGGAGCGAATGTTTTGTCTGACTGTTCTATGTTGACGCCATGATAACTACGGTGTATCATTGTTGCATCTAATTTGACGCGGAATTCCAGCGTATTCACACTGAAGCTTTGAAAAATCGGCCCCATAGTGTGTAGCCACCAATCACCAACTAACTCCCGGTAGCGCATTGCTGCTCCTGAGTCTATCAAGGTATGATTTTAACAAAGCTTACCAAGAAAATGAAGTAAATTTGATAATAAAAGTAAACTGAAAAGTCTCTTAAATTTACTTAAATTTAAATTAAAGTTTAATTTTGACTTTCATGCCCTTTAATGATAGGCTCAATGTGTTTTACTGACATAAGAAAAAAATGAATGGAAGTTATTATTGGAGATGAATTGAAGTCTGGTAAACAATGCAGTGGTGCAGAAGGTTAGGCCAGTAAACCACTTGCTTGTATAGGAAGAGGTATTCGTAGGAGAAGACTAGCCAGGTTCTTATGCCACTTTAGACCTCTTCTTGAGTATTATACACAGTTCTGGAGACACAAGCATTTGTGCAATAGCAAATACAAGTGTGAGCAGGGCCTGTCAATCACTATCAATGAATGTGTTCAGGGGGATGGCAGTGATGAGCGAGCCGGCTCCTCCAGGGCTCCATGACAGAATTTGTTGCTTAGTACATGAAGCCTCATATCTCCAGATGAATATAAGCAAGAACATGATTAAAGAAGGGTTAGTAAATGGTACATGATCTGAAGAAAAATAACTTCCTAGCAAAGGCTTCATAACCTTCATAAAATAGACGTTCAAAAGAAGTGGTAGGGATTAAGGACAAATACTTTAGGGAGATTTAATGCCTGGAATATGCATAGGTCTGTCCTTAGAAGAAATTAAACTTACAGAATGAAATTTGAACAGGTTTCATAAACCTTCTGTTTTTTATCTGCAATAAAAATATATATAGAGGGGATTTTTGATAAATATTGTTACACTATTGGCTTCAGGGTGAAAATACTGTAGCAGGTTATTTACTTCAAAATGCAGTTATAGTAATACCCTGGTTTTACTAAGTGCATCGCTATTTCATTATAATGATTTGCTATTATTGGCTGGTTTTGCCAGCTTCTATGTGGCTTGCTTTAGGACTTTCATCGAGGGAGATACTGTTCCTCTGAACAGCTCTTGAACTTACTTATTTTCAAGATGTGCTTAGTGAGCATTCAGGTTGGCGTTATGATTTGTGACTGTGGAGGGAGGCTGCTCTATAATGACCTATATAGTACAAGTTTTGGTTAATTCTTTTGTTGCTAGGAACATATCCTGTGCACTAATAAGGGTATTACTGTAAAGCCTTTCCTTTTTAGAACTATTATTATATTTTTAGAGATTATAAAATAATTTTATGAAATGAAGCAAACTAAAATCTTGCTTTTTATGGAACAGGTTTTTTTGGCATGTTTTGGTACATCTTCTGGTTGCTCCATGCGACAGAAAGCCCAGCAGCACATCCATCAATTACTGCAGAAGAAAGAACATACATAGAGTCAAGTATAGGAGAAGGATGCAGCTTAGTTACAACTAGTGTGAGTATAAATGTTATGATGTCATTACTCAGTGACATTGTGGTTAATAAGCCATGTAATGAGCTGTAATTTAGAGGAAAATAACACTACACTTATACAGTAATATGTGCTCTGAACAATTCAAATCTTCTACTAAATACATTGAAGCTAACATTGTTTGACCTAATTTAGGCCCAAATGACAATAGTCAGAAAAAGGAAACGTGAGTTTGCTTTTTATAATTGCCCCTAATATGTGTGATCACACAAGTACAACATTGTATAGCTATTTTTATTTAATTACCAGTTGGAAGTAACTTAAAATGTGCAAGTTATATTGATCTGGAGTTTATATTGATTTTAAAAGCTATGCTGATTTTTTTTTTTTTAAATTACATTTAAGTGTATGGATTTGTGATCAAACTTTACAATTAATGCTTAGAATCAGAATCTTCCATTGCGCAGGATGTGCTGTAATCAAACACCACAAACAATAGAAGCCTCATATTTGGAGAAAAGTTGCCTCTTTCTGTGTGAAGTAGTACAACCACACCAGGAATAAAGAAGGAAGTGTAGTCATAGGGCTCCATGTACTAAACGGTCAATTTCCTTGCCAGTAGACATGCGGAAAAAACTCGATTGAACTTGCAGCTAGCAAAAAGATGTCTTCGACCCCTATGTACAATAAAGCACTTCAGAACATGTAGCGTCTAATCTGCCGCAAGCAGTGGCGGACAATTGATAACTTTGATGCCTAGCTCACCGCAATTAATCAATTAATCTTTTGTACTATTATGTCTGGAGAATTGTAAGGCCAATTATTCCCACGTGACCTACAAGGTGTCACAGATGTCATAATAGTCACGGGAATAGAAGTCAACTTATATAAAAAGGACAACTTTTGTGTAGATACTTTACATATATCTACTTGTTTATAAAGTTTGGTAGCAGTGTGATTTATTAAAATATATACTTCACGATCATGGCTTCATCTGGAGCTGAATCACAACCTTCAAAATCCACAAACCCCCTCTTCTCTCACCAGCAGAACGTGGTTCTAGTTGATATGATTCTAGAGTCCTATGTCTATCTCTTTGGTTGTCTTGTAAGACAGACAAATTTTCTATGTTGGAAGACGATTTGGCAAAGAATCAGTTATGTCGTTCTTTGAACAATCTCTCGGTCTGAAAGGCAATGAAACCAACCCACGGAAGGAATACACATGGTACTTTCATTCTCCTTCTTCTTAATTGATAGTCAACATCAATTGATTTTTCCTTCTACCCCTGATTTGTATCAAACGCATAATAAACAAATAAAGAAGTGTCTCCATGGCTGACTCAATCAATAATGTAAGTAAAATATGGACCTTTTACATAGCTACTGATAGGTGTCTTTCTTGTACCTCCTATTGTTTTGTTCTGTACTCGCCACCTAAAAGGAGGTTGATGTGAGATAAGTATCGAGTGAATACATTTATTTTTTAGTAACATTAGATTATTGCGAGTTTGGTGTCGGACAATGCCTTTTTCACCAAAAAAAAAAAAAAAAAGGTGGGATCGAGGAGTGGCGGACAAATTCGCTTGCAAGTTTAAAATTGCGAGTTTTGGCATAGTTGAATACTTTGTACATATGATTTTCTATCCGTGCGTGGATATTGACGCAAAAAACAAGGACAGCTCGTTGACTGCTTAGTACATGGGGCCCATATTGTAAAGTACCTACAGTGTTTTAAATCTCCTGTGCAATCAATTATCTGTGCACTTCCCAGTATCTTCTATGACATATGTCCTCAAATGTAGTCCTAAATCAAAATTGGGGTCACTGCATCTATCATAGAAACAAGTATGCATTTCCTAGAAATAAAGATGCTAGCTGCAGTATCATGTGTGCACATGTGAGGACATCATTATAAAAGGGGACCACCACACTAGACCACCAGGAGGATGCTGTTCTATAAAGAGAGCAACACACTTGATACTGCTTTTGGGTAGAGACCCCCATCACTCTAGACTCCCCTAGTACAGAAGAGAGAAGTAAGGGTCCTTACCATCCCTGTTACTAGATAGAACCAAAAATACAGGGTGGGTTGAGCAGGAAAGTAGTTATCTTTTTATGTGGAAGAAGTCTGTTGTTCTGTCCGTCATCTTTGAGGGACTAACTTTACATTTGCAACTACAAGAGAACTAAAATAAATATGTTAGTAAATAAAAAAATAAAAGAATAAAAAATGCATTAAAAAACAAAAACAGTTTATTGGAATCATATAATTGTTTTTTTCACAGTATGCTTCTTCTTATGGGTACATTAACTGTTAGACATTATATTTAGGTTTTGAATGTAAAATTATGTTTTAACCCTGTCATTTATATTTCTACCAATACCAGTAAAATACCAGATCTCACTGGCTCCATAGTATTGACAGAGGGGTCTGACTTGAGGTTATAAGTAGACATGGGACTGACAGAGGGGTCTGACATAAGATTATAAGGGGTCTGACCTGAGGTTATAAGTCAGGTATGACCTGAGGTTATAACAGATGGGTCTGATCTGAGGTCATAAGTGGTATGAGGCTGACAATGGAATCTGAGTAGACATAGGACTGACAGAGGGGTATAGTAAAAAACAGAATCGGCTGCACAACAGTGGATCAAAAAAGCAAAATACATTTTATTTAGAACACAACTTACAGTACAAACAAAAGACAGAGACTGTGACTTTTTGATCCAATGTTGTGCAGCCGGTCCTGTTTTTTACTGTTAGTTTTTGCTGCTTGGTTCACTGCTTTACCGGTGTGCTGCACCCTGCCTGTGTACTCCTGATATTTTACCTGACTGGAGTCTGATGTCATCATCTGGAGCTGAAGCCAGTTGCGTTAGTGAGTTTTTAGCAGCCGCTGTGGATATTTGCTGTGACAGAGGGGCATGAGGTTCTAAGTAGACATGGGATTGACAAAGGGGTCTGGTCTGAGGTAATATGTGGGCAGCCATAGGACTAACAGAAGGGTCTGATCTGAGGTCATAAGTGGTATGAGGCTGACAGAGGGGTGTGACCTAAGGTTATAGGTAGGTAAGGGGCTAACAAAGGCAGCTGATTTATGTCCATAAGTAGACATAGGGCCTGGTGAGTTTTATGGAACTGACAAAGGATGAAGTGGATCTGGGTATAGCGCTGTAGGTTTTGCAATCTAAAGTGTGATTTCACCTGGGGCTGAAGGTCCATGGATCTTATCTGAGGCCTGGTTGGGCTTATGTGGTTTCAGGCACACTGGTGTAAACTGAGATGTGATCTGTATATGGAGTTGCAGCCCCAGTGCTCTATTCTGAGGTCTAATTTTAATATTAGCAAGTTGTGTGATTAATGCAGAGTTTAATGTTTTGTTCTTTAACTGCATGCAATAGATTTAGTCTCTGAATGATTGTGTGTTCTTTTCAGTTTGAAATTCATTGTGGCAACATTTACTATTTTAAACACACATTAATTGTTATAAATAACCATCAATTTTCACAGTAGTAGAGAAAGATGTATTTCAAACTGATGTTAATTTTTTTCAGAAATTTAAGACCCCATGGAAACGATTCTTTACTTCAATGCCGGTCTATGCGATTATAGTGGCAAATTTCTGCAGAAGTTGGACTTTTTATTTGTTGTTAATAAGTCAGCCAGCTTATTTTGAAGAAGTTTTTGGATTCCCTATCAGCAAAGTAAGTTATTCATTGCCTAAGATTCACAAATTGACCAAACCTACATGGTGTCAGTTTTGCTAAGGTCTTGCAATTGATTGATTCACTTCAGAAAAGAAGTTTAATATTTTCTACTAATGTTTGCAGTGAAATTCCACATTATCTACCTCTGACATTATACCATTGCTAGGTTTGTTTAGAATATTTGAGAACTAGATAATACAGGGAGTGCAGAATTATTAGGCAAATGAGAATTTTGACCACATCATCCTCTTTATGCATGTTGTCTTACTCCAAGCTGTATAGGCTCGAAAGCCTACTACCAATTAAGCATATTAGGTGATGTGCATCTCTGTAATGAGAAGGGGTGTGGTCTAATGACATCAACACCCTATATCAGGTGTGCATAATTATTAGGCAACTTCCTTTCCTTTGGCAAAATGGGTCAAAAGAAGGACTTGACCGGCTCAGAAAAGTAAAAAATAGTGAGATATCTTGCAGAGGGATGCAGCACTCTTAAAATTGCAAAGCTTCTGAAGCGTGATCATCGAACAATCAAGCGTTTCATTCAAAATAGTCAACAGGGTCGCAAGAAGCGTGTGGAAAAACCAAGGCGCAAAATAACTGCCCATGAACTGAGAAAAGTCAAGCGTGCAGCTGCCAAGATGCCACTTGCCACCAGTTTGGCCATATTTCAGAGCTGCAACATCACTGGAGTACCCAAAAGCACAAGGTGTGCAATACTCAGAGACATGGCCAAGGTAAGAAAGGCTGAAAGACGACCACCACTGAACAAGACACACAAGCTGAAACGTCAAGACTGGGCCAAGAAATATCTCAAGACTGATTTTTCTAAGGTTTTATGGACTGATGAAATGAGAGTGAGTCTTGATGGGCCAGATGGATGGGCCCGTGGCTGGATTGGTAAAGGGCAGAGAGCTCCAGTCCGACTCAGACGCCAGCAAGGTGGAGGTGGAGTACTGGTTTGGGCTGGTATCATCAAAGATGAGCTTGTGGGGCCTTTTCGGGTTGAGGATGGAGTCAAGCTCAACTCCCAGTCCTACTGCCAGTTTCTGGAAGACACCTTCTTCAAGCAGTGGTACAGGAAGAAGTCTGCATCCTTCAAGAAAAACATGATTTTCATGCAGGACAATGCTCCATCACACGCGTCCAAGTACTCCACAGCGTGGCTGGCAAGAAAGGGTATAAAAGAAGAAAATCTAATGACATGGCCTCCTTGTTCACCTGATCTGAACCCCATTGAGAACCTGTGGTCCATCATCAAATGTGAGATTTACAAGGAGGGAAAACAGTACACCTCTCTGAACAGTGTCTGGGAGGCTGTGGTTGCTGCTGCACGCAATGTTGATGGTGAACAGATCAAAACACTGACAGAATCCATGGATGGCAGGCTTTTGAGTGTCCTTGCAAAGAAAGGTGGCTATATTGGTCACTGATTTGTTTTTGTTTTGTTTTTGAATGTCAGAAATGTATATTTGTGAATGTTGAGATGTTATATTGGTTTCACTGGTAAAAATAAATAATTGAAATGGGTATATATTTGTTTTTTGTTAAGTTGCCTAATAATTATGCACAGTAATAGTCACCTGCACACACAGATATCCCCCTAAAATAGCTATAACTAAAAACAAACTAAAAACTACTTCCAAAACTATTCAGCTTTGATATTAATGAGTTTTTTGGGTTCATTGAGAACATGGTTGTTGTTTAATAATAAAATTAATCCTCAAAAATACAACTTGCCTAATAATTCTGCACTCCCTGTAGTGCCATCCATACACAGCTGTAAATTGAGTTAAAAATTAGAACTTGAAAGCAGTTGAAAGTAGTTACTCAAAGTGGGCTAGATTACAAGTGGAGCATAAACTAAGCTAGATAGAAGCTTTTCGCGCTTCGGGTTGTGCTCATATTTCACTATGAAAGAAGATAGTTTGTGCGTGAGCGTAAAAACGACGCACACTAAAAAAATATTGTAGCTGTGTTAACCTCTTCTCCCATAGGGGCCTATTTATCCAAGGTCTTGCGGACCTGATCCGACAGTGCGGAACAGGTCCGCAAGACCTCGCTGAATGCGGAGAGCAATACGCTCTCCGTATTCAGCATTGCACCAGCAGCTCACAAGAGCTGCTGGTGCAACGCTGCCCCCTGCAGACTCACGGCCAATCGGCCGTCAGCAGGGGGGTGTCAATCAACCCGATCATACTCGATCGGGTTGAGTTCCGGCGATTCCTGTTCACCTGTTCAGAGCAGGCGGACAGGTTATGGAGCAGCCAGAAACACGGGCCCACAAGCTCCATACGGAGCTTGATAATTGGGCCCCATAGTCTCCAATGGAGTGTGAAACTAAAAAAAATGTAACACCCATACTTGCGCCCCAACCAGACTATGTTTATTCAAGTGTGCTTAACCGAACATGAATTATTAATATTTGACAATCCAATGTTCTACACATAGAAGAATATGTTCTATTTATTCTTAAATAAATATCTCTCAATATATCTGATAATTTTTTGATAAAATCTCTCTCTCTCTCTCTCTTCATATATATATATATATATATATATATATATATATATATATATATCAATGTAAAAATTTGCATAGGAAATTAGCACATCTAGGCAAGAATCCCCGCTTGCTTTTTCCCCAGAAATAACTCATATACAATGTTACCAATGCACAAGAGAATTCTGGGTAAGCTATGCAAATTCTCAGTTTTTTTGCTTCAAAAATACTGTTTTAACACAGCTATCCTTTTAACAGGATTATAGCAGCAAATCAGAAATCACTCCTAGACAGCCTGTTTTGTTCCATTTTGGAACTCATCAATAATAACAAAAATATTTGGAAAGAGAATAAAGTGCTTTGTGACAATCAAACTTGCTCTATAAAACATAGAGCAAAATTATTATAAAATGTATCCTCTGTTAAGGAATAAATGGTGCAGGCCCTTAACCTTAAGAAATGAATTATAATTATTATACCATAAGAAAAAGAGGTATTGGAGGAGGGTATAGTACCCATTCCTCCATTCAAAGTAAGGGAATTCAGCGCTCTTTTAGATTCAAATAAGTCACATTTATTTTCAGAAATGTTCCTTCAACTCATCAAAATGATGTATATACATATTTAACTTCAACTATACAATTCTAAGTGGTACCACCTAAATAAAGTAATGTGAATATAGCACACTAGAAAATGCTAGTCTTAGATGTAACCTTATATACAAGAAACATAGAAAACAGAGTATTCAAACATTTAGAGATACAAAAGTTGCATAATTATACTGCCAAAAGAGCGGAAACTGGCAGCCTCTGTTGTAAAAGTTCGAACTCTGTTACTGTTTCCTTATTGACAAATATCATATAAGGAAAAAATCACCAAACGAAAGAAAATAGTAATAAAAAGTCATTTCCACAGCATCCAAGTAAGCATGTCAACAGCACATATGAGCCAAACCAGTAATTTCTACTCACTTTGTGACTCAAAGTGTTGCCATTCACAAAGGTGATCACAGATTATTTGTAATCCATACAGCGAGACAAAAAGCTTTACAAATAATCTCACTTTTGGGTGATCACCTTTGTGAATGGCAACACTTTTGCACAACAACAACAACACAAGTTTCCAATTTGATCTGCCTAAACGCATGGAACCTGAAATCTGCAAACCTAGATACCGGATGAGGAGGGATATCCCAACGGTCGGAGGTATGAGTTGAGCAGCGTTGTGTAAAACCAAGTTGGTAAAAAACGGATGGTGCAGATGAGACCTTGAATGCAGCCTTTTCAACTGCGATCAGCTTACATTGGGCTGGTTAGAGAACTGACCTTGTGCATATGCAGATAGGACCTTAAGTGCAGCTTAACAACTGCGGTCAGTGTATACCTGCGGATACCTAAGTAGAAATGACTGGTTTGGCTCATATTTGCTGTTGACATTGTCAGTATATTTATAAGAATCTTCAGTAGTGCTCTCCAAATAATATATCAGTCTATGGCAGGGTTATAACACAATATATTTAAATAATTATCCTTTAAAATAAACCCTCAATCAATATGCATCTACTAAGACAAAAAAAAATTAATATAAATATCTGAATTCTTTTTATTAGTTAATATCTATGAGCATATTGGAATATATTTGTAATACCAGAATATGACACAATATTATATACTTTTAAAAAGACTATTAAGATATGCTATACTTCTTACAAAACTCATTAAAGTTTACCTTTAAAACCAGCCTTATTTACAAATAGCCTTTCATTCAATTAACCCAATGGGATTCTAAGTAAAATACTCAGCTATTTACTCTAACACAATTCTACTTTACAATATCAAAATTTTCACAGATAATTTACTTAGCATCAATGATATGTGTTTAACAATACACAGGCTATGAAATACCAACTTGAAATATAAACTATTTCTTTAAATCTGCTACATACAGCAATAATGAATGTTTACTTTAAATGTTTGCATACAAAAAGGCAAGCTAAGAGCTATTCAAGGCTATGAAATTCTAGCTTTAAAATACAATTTTCTCTCTTCAATCTACCCCAAATCTTTTAATACATTACCAGAATGAACACCAATCGATATCCAATATCTCTCAGCAGGTTTTAATCTCACCTCAGAAATACCAATAAGTATATTTTGCAATCAATGAGAAAAGGGTAGATCAGCTTTGCCAAAGTAAAAATGGTACTTTTCACGCCCAACACACCAGTTATATCAGCTCAGCACAATCTGTCTATTTCCTCTCTCTTGCCTTACTTATATATGTTCGCATCATTGGTGAGGATTGGAAACGCCCAAACGGAAGCCTTGTCCCTTCTGATTGGATATCTGGAATATCTTATTTTTAACAGCCTAAAAAGCCTTCTGGCTGTAGTTCTTGCATCATAACCCCGGGGGGCAGCATGACAAACAAAACACAGCAATACATTTACAGTACTATCCAACATTGAAAGAAAATATTTCTTTAAAATGTGTAATAAATGCCATAATTTCCTTACATCAATGAGTTCTATGTTCATTATGCATTGGGCTAGGTCACAATATTTATTCTGATTATTTTAATATGAAACATCAAATTCTTTTTAATATTACTTTATATTAAAATAATTATGCTGCTAATTATTAGCTTAAAATCCATTATAATTTTTATCAGTATCCTGGCATTTATACATCTGTTATATGTATGTATCTACACAAATACAGCCTGTTCTACATCTCCATCAAGTTCTGTCTGCATGAATTCCTCTATGGTCCATCTGAAATAAAAAATAAAAAAAAATGTAATTAGAACATGACAGATAGAAATAAAAACATTTTGGCTGTGTTACTTTCAGCACCCTATGGGTTCTAATTTCTGCTAAATTCTAATTAATTATATATGGATTGCTATATCTCTTCATGTGGTCTTTGTTCTAAAAAAACAGGTGTCCCAGATTTTCCAATATAGGTCTAGTTTATCTAGGTGTAGGTAGAAGCCTCTCTCCATTGTGGCAAATGATTCAACCGTTTTCAAGACACATTCTAAGGAGGGCGGATTTGGTTGTTTCCAAACCCTGACGATTGATATTTTCGTAGCTGCAAATATGAAAATGGCAAGGTGTTTCAGACTTTTGGGCATTTTCTGTGGGAAAATGTTAAAGAGGGCAGACTTGGGGCATTTTTAGTTCTCAATTCACAGGGTGTTGCATAGTCTGAACACTTTGTCCCATATTGGAGCCACTTTGGGGCAATTCCATCAAACATGGAGGTCAGATCCCACTTGTCTGCAACCCCTCCAACAGTTCGATGAGTGTGTGGGGGCCATATGTGAGAGTTATAGGGGTGTGTAGTGCCTTCTGAGTGTAATTTTGACAAAAAGCTCTATGGAGTTAGCACAGTGATTGAAAAGGCCTGGGCCCAGATCTTGTCTGGGATTTTAGATTTCAGATCCTTTTCCCAGGCTTTCAGATGCCATGCATCTCCTGCGACCACATCTTTCATCACTATAATACCAGTAAAGGTGTTTAATCAGTTTAGAGCCAGATAGCCACCATTGTTCCCAGTCAGTCTGATGCCTGAGCCCCTTTTTCGGGAATCCCCAGGCAACAAGAAAGTTGTATAGTCTGACCTGCTCAAATTGAAACCTGTTTGTGGGTGGTGAGTATTCAAAGTGAGGGTTCCTATAGGTTTTAACTAATCATGAGAATATAGTTGAAATACTAGGTTCCTATCCCAGGCTCTTCAATGTGAAACATGGGAGTCTGAAAGTCCCCTCAGAAGTCCTGGTATCAAGTGGATAGGGGAAGGATGGGGAGCCACATCAGATGCAAAAAACAGAATGGAGTGAGTGCACCTTAAACGTAAACTTGTGATTATTATGGTAGCTCTAAAAAACCCTTCTGAGTGATAAAAGTTCCTCCAAACTATTATCGAAGTGTAAAATAATTAGGACAGGTGAAGGGGAGCTGATTATATGTTCAAAAATTCTTAAGAAATTCTTAAGAAATTGCTTACAATAATTTGTTAAAAAACTTAGTAAAAAATGTGTGTGTACTTAGTGCAATTTGATATCTAAAATGAACTAATAAATGATTTTAAAAAATGAAGAGTTTACGTAAAATTCGTTTTATATTGTTAATAGGTAAACAGATATATCAAAATTTATAACAAAGTTAAAAAATCTTAATTAACAAAAGGTCAGATACAATATTGATACAATATGAGCTCATATAGTTAAAAAACAGTTTTGAAAAACAAACATTTAAATAGCAGATATCTGTGCTGTTAGTAAAATAAATAAATCACACTGCAGTGGATAATGTAAAAAAAAGTCACTGAAATGCCGGCTTATTTTTGGGCATCAGATAAAAAACTTTTTTAAGAAAGCCTTTGAATGGAACAAGATACAGTGTACCTTTGGAAGACGTATATTTCAATACTATTTGTAACAGGTGGCAGACTCCGTTGAGGAAAATGCTGTATAATTGAGTATGCCTTAAGAATGGTTTTGTAGAATATTTCAAAGAGGTCTACAGAATACCAACATGTGATAATAAATGGTCTGCTATTAGTAATAGCTTTTATTCTGTAGTGTACAGCGTTTAGCATTTTCAAATAATCTTAGGTAGGATAAAAATGAAATAGTACCTGTTGTCAGAGGGCTGCTATTAGTAATAGCTATGGATCCTGAGATGTTTCATACACCTTTGTGGGTTACGGTGTCCCAATACTCTCAATCAGTATGGACTAGGATCTTTTTCAGGTCTCCGTTGCTTTGCGCTTCTCAGGCAGGTGAAAGGTTTTACAAGCTCTGATGACAGCTGACCTCTGTTACAGGATATCAAATTTGTGTTGTAATCCAAAGTAGCAAGTAGTAGCAAAATTGTTACAATCCAAAGGTAGTAGTTAAAGCTGTATTGGAAGTAGTCTCGGTGTTGAGATTTTTGCAGGATAACTTGAGCCG
Organism: Bombina bombina; assembly: GCF_027579735.1. Classification (NCBI taxonomy): domain Eukaryota; kingdom Metazoa; phylum Chordata; class Amphibia; order Anura; family Bombinatoridae; genus Bombina; species Bombina bombina. The sequence continues at coordinate 348,518,237 of NC_069504.1, read as the reverse complement.
TTATCTACTGAGCGTGTCAGATGCTCCGTTTGGCAGCAAAAGAATTCAAAAGTACCGGCTTCTTAATTAAAAGTTTATGTCCGTGACCCGCTCCGAGGACAGTGGCAGGTGGGGAGTTTGACTGGGGCGGTACACCTGTCAAACCGTAACGCAGGTGTCCTAAGGCAAGCTCAGGGAGGACAGAAACCTCCTGCGGAGCAGAAGGGCACACAGTGTAATACAAAGATAGAGTGTGGGCAGCTCTACGCGTTTCTGCCGTAGCCTTTATCAAGATGCCTTCTTACACTCTAAATGTCATTTATAAGGGGTTAGCTTTCATGCCATTGGATGTTGACGATTGGTCCTTAACCAATGGGGTGGCTTAAAAAGTTTCAAAATAACGACAATATATTTGTTACTATTTATTTGTTACCTATAGATAATATTTCTTAAAATTAGTTCATTTATAATTATGTTGTGGACAAATACGATGGATGTGAATTGAGGAAATAGTGTAAAGAAAAAAAGTTTAAACATTGTTTTATTTTAACCGTTGTAAAAAGAAAAAAAGTTTAAACATTGTTTTAGTTTAGACGTTGTGTGTAGCTAATTTATGTGGTTGGTACTAAGGGGTGGATGACATATTTTCTGAATCTATATAGTCTAAAAAATAATAAAAATATAGATATAGATGTTCATTTATGAGACGTTATTAAGTAATAACTTTTGGAACTTAAGATTTCAGCAATGATAGAATTTTTAATACTGATAGAATTTTTAATACCTTAGAGGTAGTTATTTTAAAAGGGAGTGTTAAAACTTGGTGTTTAAATATATTCTAATAACATCTGTCGGTTATAAGTGGTTTTTAATATTATGATTTTTGTGTGAACTATTTTGGGAACAATGAAAAAGAATGAAGAAAAGTGAAAAAAGTGAAAAAAAGGGGGGCAGAATAAACTAATGATTTTTAGTTTTATGGAAACTTTATACTTATTTGTAGTAATTTTTTTAATGGGAATAAATAAATAAAAATATGGATAATAATTGGATAGATATTAAATATTGATAAAGATATATAAAAAATATTGATAAAAAATGTTAATAAAAATAAAGAAATTAATAAGAATACTAAAAATACTAAATACTTGATTATCTGTGTCTTATTGATGCTTTAGAAATTAATTGTGATTATAATTCTAGTTATAGGGTATGTTAAATTAAGAATTCTAGTTATAGGGTATGTTAAATTAAGAAATTTAGGTCAAATTCCATATTGAGTCCATGTGGATGCAGGGTTTTAAATGCATAGATGTATTCTGCTTCTTTTTTAAAGTAAAAAATGTTCTATATTGCCTCCTCTAGGGCTAAGGAATACTTTTTTGATTCCCCAATATCTCATATTGCTAGTGTTACCGTTATGAAATTCCGTAAAGTGTTTGTATAATTTTGTGTTAGTAGCTTTGTGTTCTATATGATGAAGGTGTTCTCTTATCCTGTCTTTTAACATGCGGCTCGTTTTGCCAAAGTATTGCAGGCCACATGAACACTGAATACAATAAACTATATTTTTGTCTGAACACCGTATGATTTCTTTTATATTTATGTATTGGTTGTTATTATTTGATTTTATGGTTTTGATTTTTGAACTATGTTTACATGATTTGCACGAGATGCAGGGAAAAAAAACCTTCTATTTTTTCTTGTTTTAAGTTGATATCTGTTAGATTGTTATTGATTGTATTTTTAAATTCACTAGGTGACAGAATGTTTTTTAAATTTTTTGCTTTTTTAAAAATGATGTCTGAGTAATTTTCAATTCTGGATCCTAATATGTTATCTTGTTTAATGTAATGCCAGTGTTTGTTGAGAATTCTTTTTATTTCGTGATGTTGGGAACTATATTGTGTGATAAATGGTATAAAATATGGATCTTCTATTTTCTGTTTATGTTTTGTTTTGTCTTGTGTAGTTAATATTAATTCTCTATTTTTATCTTCAGCTTCTTTTTTTGCTTTTTGTATAATTTGAGGATTGTAACCCTTTTCTTTAAATCTCTGTGTTAGGATATCAGATTGTTTTGAAAATTGATTTATATCTGAACAGTTTTTACGGATTCTTAAATATTGGCCTTTGGGTATATTTGTTTTCCATCTAGTTAGATGGCAGCTGTCATTATGGATATAGTTGTTAGCATCTGTTTTTTTAAAATAAGTTCTTGTCTTTATTTCTTTGTTTATGATTTCTATTTCTATGTCCAAAAAGTGAATTAAATTGCTACTGAATTCATGTGTGAATTTTAGGTTCATTGGGTTAGTGTTCATATCCTCTATGAATAGTTCCAATAGTTCATGTTCTCCCTTCCATATGATGAAGAGGTCGTCTATGTATCTGTAATAGTGCACAAGGTTCGCCCCCCATTGTCCTTCATGAATAAAGTTGTTTTCAAAAAAGCCCATGAAAAGATTGGCGTAACTACGGGCGAACCTTGTGCCCATTGCTGTTCCTTTAACTTGAAGATATATATAATTATTGAAGAGAAACAAATTATTGTGGAGAATAAAATTAATACAGTCTAATAAGAATTTGTTTTGATCCATATTTAGTTGAGGGTCTTTATCAAGATAATGTTTGATTGCTCTTAACCCCTTTTGGTGGTCTATATTTGTGTATAGCGAATTGACATCGCAAGTGACTAACAGGTAATTGTCTTTCCAGGATATACTTTTTAAAATATTAAGCAATTGAGTAGAATCTTTGAGATAAGAGGGTAAAGATATGACATAATTTTGTAAGAAAAAATCGACGTATTGGGAAAGATTAGATGTAAGTGATCCTATACCTGATATGATGGGGCGGCCTGGGGGTCTGGTGAGGTGCTTGTGGATTTTAGGTAAAATATAGAAAGTTGGAGTGATGGGATTTTTTATATTTAAGAATTCATATTCATATTTTGTAAGTAGCCCTGTATTGAATGCTTTATCTAATAGTTATTCTAATTTAATTGTCTGATTCTCGATGGGATTGTTTTTCAGTTTTTTGTAAGTGGTTTCGTCATGAAGGAGTCTATTCGATTCTTCTATATAGAAGGAGGTGTCCATAAGGACAATCCCTCCGCCTTTATCTGATGGTTTTATTGTTACATTTTTATTATTCTTTAAATCTTTGATTATGCTGAGTTCTTTTTGTGTCATATTCCAATTTAAAAGTTTGTTTTGATCAATGTTTTCTAAATCTTTTTTTAAACTTTCCTCAAATAATTTAATGTGCTCACTCTTTTCATGAGTGGGGTAAAAGGTAGATGGGGCTTTTAAGTTAGTATGGTCTAGATTTAGAGTTTGGCGGTAGCCGTAAAAACCAGCGTTAGAGGCTCCTAACGCTGGTTTTAGGCTACCGCCGGTATTTGGAGTCAGTCAGGAAAGGGTCTAACGCTCACTTTCCAGCCGCGACTTTTCCATACCGCAGATCCCCTTACGTCAATTGCGTATCCTATCTTTTCAATGGGATCTTTCTAACTCCGGTATTTAGAGTCGTGGCTGAAGTGAGCGTTAGAAATCTAACGACAAAACTCCAGCCGCAGAAAAAAGTCAGTAGTTAAGAGCTTTCTTGGCTAACGCCGCTTTATAAAGCTCTTAACTACTGTGCTCTAAAGTACACTAACACCCATAAACTACCTATGTACCCCTAAACCGAGGTCCACCCACATCGCCGCCACTCAATTAATTTTTTTAACCCCTAATCTGCCGACCGCCACCTACGTTATACTTATGTACCCCTAATCTGCTGCCCCTAACACCGCCGACCCCTATATTATATTTATTAACCCCTAACCTGCCCCCCACAACGTCGCCGCCAGCTACCTACAATAATTAACCCCTAATCTGCCGACCGCAAAGCGCCGCCACCTACATTATAGCTATGTACCCCTAATCTGCTGCCCCTAGCACTGCCGACCCCTATATTATATTTATTAACCCCTAATCTGCCCCCCTCAACGTCGCCTCCACCTGCCTACACTTATTAACCCCTAATCTGCCGAGCGGATCTCACCGCTACTATAATAAAGTTATTAACCCCTAATCCGCCTCACTCCCGCCTCAATAACCCTATAATAAATAGTATTAACCCCTAATCTGCCCTCCCTAACATCGCCGACACCTAACTTCAATTATTAACCCCTAATCTGCCGACCTAATCTCGCCGCTACTGTAATAAATGTATTAACCCCTAAAGCTAAGTCTAACCCTAACACTAACACCCCCCTAAGTTAAATATAATTTAAATCTAAAAAAATAAATTAACTCTTATTAAATAAATTATTCCTATTTAAAGCTAAATACTTACCTGTAAAATAAACCCTAATATAGCTACAATATAAATTATAATTATATTATAGCTATTTTAGGATTTATATTTATTTTACAGGCAACTTTGTATTTATTTTAACCAGGTACAATAGTTATTAAATAGTTAAGAACTATTTAATAGCTAAAATAGTTAAAATAATTACAAAATTACCTGTAAAATAAATCCTAACCTAAGTTACAATTAAACCTAACACTACACTATCAATAAATAAATTAAATAAAATACCTACAATTACCTACAATTAAACCTAACACTACACTATCAATAAATAAATTAAATAAAATACCTACAATTATCTACAATTAAACCTAACACTACACTATCAATAAATAAATTAAATACAATTCCTACAAATAAATACAATTAAATAAACTAACTAAAGTACAAAAAATAAAAAAAACTAAGTTACAAAAAATAAAAAAATATTTACAAACATTAGAAAAAAATTACAACAATTTTAAACTAATTACACCTACTCTAAGCCCCCTAATAAAATAACAAAGACCCCCAAAATAAAAAAATGCCCTACCCTATTCTAAATTACAAAAGGCATGCCCCAAAGAATTCAGCTCTTTTGCCTGTAAAAAAAAACATACAATACCCCCCAACCCCCCAACATTACAACCCACCACCCACATACCCCTAATCTAACCCAAATCCCCCTTAAATAAACCTAACACTAAGCCCCTGAAGATATTCCTACCTTGTCTTCACCATGCCAGGTTCACCGATCGATCCAGAAGAGCCTCCGATGTCTTGATCCAAGCCCAGCGGGGGGCTGAAGAGTGACGTCCATCCTCCGGCTGAAGTCTTGATCCAAGCGGGCAGAAGAGGACATCCGGACCGGCAAACATCTTCATCCAAGCCGCATCTTCTATGTTCTTCAATCCGATGACGACCGGCTGATCTTCAAGACCTCCATCGCGGATCCATCCTTCTTCTCCGATGACTTCCCGACGAATGACGGTTCCTTTAAGGGACGTCATCCAAGATGGCGTCCCTCGAATTCCGATTGGCTGATAGGATTCTATCAGCCAATCGGAATTAAGGTAGGAAAATTCTGATTGGCTGATTCCATCAGCCAATCAGAATTTTCCTACCTTAATTCCGATTGGCTGATAGAATCCTATCAGCCAATCGGAGTTCGAGGGACGCCATCTTGGATGACGTCCCTTAAAGGAACCGTCATTCGTCGGGAAGTCGTCGGAGAAGAAGGATGGATCCGCGATGGAGGTCTTGAAGATCAGCCGGTCGTCATCGGATTGAAGAACATAGAAGATGCGGCTTGGATGAAGATGTTTGCCGGTCCGGATGTCCTCTTCTGCCCGCTTGGATCAAGACTTCAGCCGGAGGATGGACGTCACTCTTCAGCCCCTCGCTTGGGCTTGGATCAAGACATCGGAGGCTCTTCTGGATCGATCGGTGAACCTGGCATGGTGAAGACAAGGTAGGAAGATCTTCAGGGGCTTAGTGTTAGGTTTATTTAAGGGGGGTTTGGGTTAGATTAGGGGTATGTGGGTGGTGGGTTGTAATGTTGGGGGGGGGTATTGTATGTTTTTTTTTACAGGCAAAAGAGCTGAATTCTTTGGGGCATGCCCCGCAAAGGGCCCTGTTCAGGGCTGGTAAGGTAAAAGAGCTTTGAACTTTTGTAATTTAGAATAGGGTAGGGCATTTTTTTTATTTTGGGGGTCTTTGTTATTTTATTCGGGGACTTAGAGTAGGTGTAATTAGTTTAAAATTGTTGTAATTTTTTTCTAATGTTTGTAAATATTTTTTTATTTTTTGTAACTTAGTTCTTTTTTATTTTTTGTACTTTAGTTAGTTTATTTAATTGTATTTATTTGTAGGAATTGTATTTAATTTATTTATTGATAGTGTAGTGTTAGGTTTAATTGTAGATAATTGTAGGTATTTAATTTAATTTATTTATTGATAGTGTAGTGTTAGGTTTAATTGTAGGTAATTGTAGGTATTTTATTTAATTTATTTATTGATAGTGTAGTGTTAGGTTTAATTGTAACTTAGGTTAGGATTTATTTTACAGGTAATTTTGTAATTATTTTAACTATTTTAGCTATTAAATAGTTCTTAACTATTTAATAGCTATTGTACCTGGTTAAAATAAATACAAAGTTGTCTGTAAAATAAATATAAATCCTACAATAGCTATAATATAATTATAATTTATATTGTAGCTATATTAGGGTTTATTTTACAGGTAATTATTTAGCTTTGAATAGGAATAATTTATTTAATAAGAGTTAATTTATTTCGTTAGATTTAAATTATATTTAACTTAGGGGGGTGTTAGGGTTAGACTTAGCTTTAGGGGTTAATACATTTATTACAGTAGCGGCGAGATTAGGTCAGCAGATTAGGGGTTAATAATTGAAGTTAGGTGTCGGCGATGTTAGGGAGGGCAGATTAGGGGTTAATACTATTTATTATAGGGTTAGTGAGGCGGATTAGGGGTTAATAACTTTATTATAATAGCGGTGCGGTCCGCTCCGCAGATTAGGGGTTAATAAGTGTAGGCAGGTGGAGGCGACGTTGTGAGGGGCAGATTAGGGGTTAATAAATATAATATAGGGGTCGGCGGTGTTAGGGGCAGCAGATTAGGGGTACATAGGGATAATGTAAGTAGCGGCGGTTTACGGAGCGGCAGATTAGGGGTTAATAATAATATGCAGGGGTCAGCGATAGTGGGGGCGGCAGAATAGGGGTTAATAAGTGTAAGGTTAGGGGTGTTTAGACTCGGGGTACATGTTAGAGTGTTAGGTGCAGGCGTAGGAAGTGTTTCCCCATAGCAAACAATGGGGCTGCGTTAGGAGCTGAACGCGGCTTTTTTGCAGGTGTTAGGTTTTTTTTCAGCTCAAACAGCCCCATTGTTTTCTATGGGGGAATCGTGCACGAGCACGTTTTTGAAGCTGGCCACGTCCGTAAGCACCGCTGGTATCAAGAGTTGAAGTTGCGTTAAATATGCTCTACGCTCCTTTTTTGGAGCCTAACACAGCCATTCTGTGAACTCTCAATACCAGCGGTATTTAAAAGGTGCGGCCAGTAAAAAGCACGCGTAGCTAACGCACCCCTTTGGCCGCAGAACTCTAAATCTAGGCGTATGTTTGTAAATCGCTTCCTTTTCTTTTAAAATTGTATTCTCTAGTGGATTTTTAATGTAATACCTCTTAAGTGTAAGTTTGCGAACAAATTGGTTAATATTGATTAGAGTTTCGAACTTGTTTAGTTTGCAAGATGGGGCAAAGGATAGACCTTTACTTAAAATACTTTTGTGTGTGTCATTTAAAGGGTATTTACTTAAATTGAAAATTCCTGAATGTTTTATTTCTGTCTTTTTGGGGTTTTGTCTTGGTTTTCTTCTGCCCCTCCTACCTCTAAACCTCTTTTGCTTCTTAAAATTCTTTGTGGTAGTGTATGAAAATTGTTGTTTCTTGAGGTTCCTTCCCCCGAGGGGGAGTTTTCTAAAAAAACTTGTTGATGTGTTTGATTTGAAATGGGTGAAAAAGGTTCTTGAATGGTTTCTAATGGTTGGAATCTGTTTTTAACAGGAACTCTCCAATTTTGGTGTGTATTGGAATAATTTTTGTTATGATAGTTATAATCATTGTATTGTGATTTATGTGAGTGGTAATTTTTTTGTGATTGATAATTTTGTTGGCGATAGTTGTGATGGTTACTATTGGTATTATAATCTCTATTTGTAGAGTAGGAGTTTCTAGAGTTGAATTTTCTAAAGTTAGAATTTCCAGAATTTCTATAGTCTTGATCTTTCCATCTATTATTATGGTTATCTCTGTAATTGGTGTTTTCTCTGTCATTGTCATAGTTGTTATGTGTATATTCTCTTGTGTTCTGATTGTTTCTCCTATCATCATAATACCAGTTTTCATGTTCATGGAAATTGTGTTCTGGTGTATTAATGTGAGTTTGATTTTTCTTAAATCTATTTGAGTTAAAGGTGTTTTCTCTTTGTACTTTATGATTAGTGTGATAAAAATTTGAACTTTGTCTTTGGTTATCAAAATGATTGGAATGATAGTTTTGATAGGATTCATCAGATTTTTTTGTAGTGGGTTTTTATTGGTTCATTACTGTGATTATGGAAGTTTTTGTTTTTTTCTCTGTTTTTTTGAGGAAAATGTGTTTTAGATTGTGTATTTTTGTATTGATTATTTTTCCCAAAAATGTGTGCTAAATCTTTTTTGTTTGTTGGGGTATCAATGTTTATATTTTCTATATTAGGGTCAATTGGAATGTCTGTTTCAAGTTTATTGTCGGAATAACCATTTAGATCTCTTTGATATTTTGAAAATTTGGTTTCTAGAATGTTTTCTTTAAACTTTGAAATATTACTAAAAATGTCTTTCTGTAGATTTGAGAAATCAATATTATTTTCAAATGGTTTTAGACTATTTTTGTATAAGTCAATTTCTGATTTAATTTCTTTGAGAGATAAGTTCCTAGATTTTATAATGATTTTCATTAGTCCCATAGAGGCATTTTCCAGGGTTTCAAACCATTCGTTTGAAAGTTCTTCATTAAGTAAAAAAGTGCAATTTTTCTTTAATCTTAATCCCCTAGGGACCATGTTATTATCAATATATTTTTGGGTATATTTAATTTCTATAGTATTTTTGAGTTCTTTAATTAAAAGATTTTCTAAATTATTACATAAATCGTTCAGGTTCGTGGGGATATTAGAGGAATTAGTGTTTACTAGATGTTCATTGTCTAATGAAATATTCTGGAGAATTTCGTCTCTCTGAGCAAATATATCCATATTAATGTATAAATTTAATAAATAGGTGTATCTCTAACTCCGGTTTAGGAGGGAGTGATAAGTGATGCAAAAAACAGGATGGAGTGAGTGCACCTTAAACGTAAACTTGTGATTATTATGGTAGCTCTAAAAAAACCTTCTGAGTGATAAAAGTTCCTCCAAACTATTATCGAAGTGTAAAATAATTAGGACAGGTGAAGGGGAGCTGCTTATACTAAAACAATGTTTAAACTTTTTTTCTTTTTTACAACGGTTAAACTAAAACAATGTTTTTTTTCTTTACACTATTTCCTCAATTGACATCCATCGTATTTGTCCACAACATAATTATAAATGAACTAATTTTAAGAAATATTATCTATAGGTAACAAATAAATAGTAACAAATATATTGTCGTTATTTTGAAACTTTTTAAGCCACCCCATTGGTTATGGACCAGTCGTCAACATCCAATGGCATGAAAGCTAACCCCTTATAAATGACATTTAGAGTGTAAGAAGGCATCTTGATAAAGGCTACGGCCGAAACGCGTAGAGCTGCCCACACTCTATCTTTGTATTACACTGTGTGCAGGTTCACACAGTCCACAGCAAAAACCGACATAAACTTTTAATTAAGAAGCCGGTACTTTTGAATTCTTTTGCCGCCAAACGGAGCATCTGACATGCTCAGTAGATAACGGCTCAAGTTATCCTGCAAAAATCTCAACACCGAGACTACTTCCAATACAGCTTTAACTACTACCTTTGGATTGTAACAATTTTGCTACTACTTGCTACTTTGGATTACAACACAAATTTGATATCCTGTAACAGAGGTCAGCTGTTATCAGAGCTTGTAAAACCTTTCACCTGCCTGAGAAGCACAAAGCAACGGAGACCTGAAAAAGATCCTAGTCCATACTGATTGAGAGTATTGGGACACCGTAACCCACAAAGGTGTATGAAACATCTCAGGATCCATAGCTATTACTAATAGCAGCCCTCTGACAACAGGTACTATTTCATTTTTATCCTACCTAAGATTATTTGAAAATGCTAAACGCTGTACACTACAGAATTAAAGCTATTACTAATAGCAGACCATTTATTATCACATGTTGGTATTCTGTAGACCTCTTTGAAATATTCTACAAAACCATTCTTAAGGCATACTCAATTATACAGCATTTTCCTCAACGAAGTCTGCCACCTGTTACAAATAGTATTGAAATATACATCTTCCAAAGGTACACTGTATCTTGTTCCATTCAAAGGCTTTCTTAAAAATGTTTTTTATCTGATGCCCAAAAATAAGCCGGCATTTCAGTGACTTTTTTTTACATTATCCACTGCAGTGTGATTTATTTATTTTACTAACAGCACAGATATCTGCTATTTAAATGTTTGTTTTTCAAAACTGTTTTTTAACTATATGAGCTCATATTGTATCAATATTGTATCTGACCTTTTGTTAATTAAGATTTTTTAACTTTGTTATAAATTTTGATATATCTGTTTACCTATTAACAATATAAAACGAATTTTATGTAAACTCTTCATTTTTTAAAATCATTTATTAGTTCATTTTAGATATCAAATTGCACTAAGTACACACACATTTTTGCACTATTACTAAGGCCTAGATTTGGAGTTTGGCGGTAGCCGTGAAAACCAGCGTTAGAGGCTCCTAACGCTGGTTTTAGGCTACCCCCGGTATTTGGAGTCACTCAAAAAAGGGTCTAACGCTTTTCCATACCGCAGATCCCCTTACGTAAATTGTGTATCCTATCTTTTCAATGGGATCTTTCTAACTCCGGTATTTAGAGTCGTGGCTGAAGTGAGCGTTAGAAATCTAACGACAAAACTCCAGCCGCAGAAAAAAGTCAGTAGTTAAGAGCTTTCTGGGCTAACGCCGGTTCATAAAGCTCTTAACTACTGTACTCTAAAGTACACTAACACCCATGAACTACCTATGTACCCCTAAACAGAGGCCCCCCACATCGCCGCCACTCGATTAAATTTTTTTAACCCCTAATCTGCCGACCGCCACCTACGTTATCCTTATGTACCCCTAATCTGCTGCCCCTAACACCGCCGACCCCTATATTATATTTATTAACCCCTAACCTGCCCCCCACAACGTCGCAGCCAGCTACCTACAATAATTAACCCCTAATCTGCCGACCGCAAAGAGCCGCCACCTACATTATAGCTATGTACCCCTAATCTGCTGCCCCTAACACCGCCGACCCCTATATTATATTTATTAACCCCTAATCTGCCTCCCTCAACGTCGCCTCCACCTGCCTACACTTATTAACCCCTAATCTGCCGAGCGGACCTGAGCGCTACTATAATAAAGTTATTAACCCCTAATCCCCTTCACTAACCCTATAATAAATAGTATTAACCCCTAATCTGCCCTCCCTAACATCGCCGACACCTAACTTCAATTATTAACCCCTAATCTGCCGACTGGAGCTCACCGCTATTCTAATAAATGTATTAACCCCTAAAGCTAAGTCTAACCCTAACACTAACACCCCCTAAGTTAAATATAATTTTAATCTAACGAAATTAATTAACTCTTATTAAATAAATTATTCCTATTTAAAGCTAAATACTTACCTGTAAAATAAATCCTAATATAGCTACAATATAAATTATAATGATATTATAGCTATTTTAGGATTTATATTTATTTTACAGGTAACTTTGTATTTATTTTAACCAGGTACAATAGCTATTAAATAGTTAAGAACTATTTAATAGCTAAAATAGTTAAAATAATTACAAATTTACCTGTAAAATAAATCCTAACCTAAGTTACAATTAAACCTAACACTAGACTATCAATAAATTAATTAAATAAAATACCTACAATTACCTACAATTAAACCTAACACTACACTATCAATACATTAATTAAATACAATATCTACAAATAAATACAATGAAATAAACTAACTAAAGTACAAAAAATAAAAAAGAACTAAGTTACAAAAAATAAAAAAATATTTACAAACATTAGAAATATATTACAACAATTTTAAACTAATTACACCTACTCTAAGCCCCCTAATAAAATAACAAAGCCCCCAAAATAAAAAAATGCCCTACCCTATTCTAAATTACTAAAGTTCAAAGCTCTTTTACCTTACCAGCCCTGAACAGGGCCCTTTGCGGGGCATGCCCCAAGAAGTTCAGCTCTTTTGCCTGTAAAAAAAAACATACAATACCCCCCCCAACATTACAACCCACCACCCACATACCCCTAATCTAACCCAAACCCCCCTTAAATAAACCTAACACTAAGCCCCTGAAGATCTTCCTACCTTATCTTCACCTAACCAGGTATCACCGATCCGTTCTGGCTCCAAATTCTTCATCCAAGCCCAAGCGGGGGCTAGACATCCATCATCCGACGGCTGAAGAAGTCCAGAAGAGGGTCCAAAGTCTTCATCCTATCCGGGAAGAAGAGTAGATCCGGACCGGCAACCATCTTCTTCAAAGCGGCATCTTCTATCTTCATCCGATGAGGACCGGCTCCATCTTGAAGACCTCCATCGCGGATCCATCCTTCTTCTCCGACGAATAGACGACGAATGACGGTTCCTTTAAATGACGTCATCCAAGATGGGGTCCCTCGAATTCCGATTGGCTGATAGGATTCTATCAGCCAATCGGAATTAAGGTAGGAATATTCTGATTGGCTGATGGAATCAGCCAATCAGAATCAAGTTCAATCCGATTGGCTGATCCAATCAGCCAATCAGATTGAGCTCGCATTCTATTGGCTGATCGGAACAGCGAATAGAATGCGAGCTCAATCTGATTGGCTGATTAGATCAGCCAATCGGATTGAACTTGATTCTGATTGGCTGATTCCATCAGCCAATCAGAATATTCCTACCTTAATTCCGATTGGCTGATAGAATCCTATCAGCCAATCGGAATTCGAGGGACGCCATCTTGGATGACGTCATTTAAAGGAACCGTCATTCGTCGTTCAGTCGTCGGCCAGGATGGATGTTCCGCGTCGGAGGTCTTCAGGATGCTGCCGCTCCGCTCCGGATGGATGACGATAGAAGATCCCGCTTGGATGAAGACTTCTATCGGATGGAAGACCTCTTCTGCCCCGCTTGGATGAAGACTTCTACCGGATGGAGGACCTCTTCTTGCTCCGCTTGGATGAAGAATTTGGCTCGGCTGGGTGAAGACGACTCTAGGTAGGGAGATCTTCAGGGGCTTAGTGTTAGGTTTATTTAAGGGGGGTTTGGGTTAGATTAGGGGTATGTGGGTGGTGGGTTGTAATGTTGGGGGGGGTATTGTATGTTTTTTTTTACAGGCAAAAGAGCTGAACTTCTTGGGGCATGCCCCGCAAAGGGCCCTGTTCAGGGCTGGTAAGGTAAAAGAGCTTTGAACTTTAGTAATTTAGAATAGGGTAGGGCATTTTTTTTATTTTGGGGGGCTTTGTTATTTTATTAGGGGGCTTAGAGTAGGTGTAATTAGTTTAAAATTGTTGTAATATATTTCTAATGTTTGTAAATATTTTTTTATTTTTTGTAACTTAGTTCTTTTTTATTTTTTGTACTTTAGTTAGTTTATTTCATTGTATTTATTTGTAGATATTGTATTTAATTAATGTATTGATAGTGTAGTGTTAGGTTTAATTGTAGGTAATTGTAGGTATTTTATTTAATTAATTTATTGATAGTCTAGTGTTAGGTTTAATTGTAACTTAGGTTAGGATTTATTTTACAGGTAAATTTGTAATTATTTTAACTATTTTAGCTATTAAATAGTTCTTAACTATTTAATAGCTATTGTACCTGGTTAAAATAATTACAAAGTTACCTGTAAAATAAATATAAATCCTAAAATAGCTATAATATCATTATAATTTATATTGTAGCTATATTAGGATTTATTTTACAGGTAAGTGTTTAGCTTTAAATAGGAATAATTTATTTAAGAAGAGTTAATTAATTTCGTTAGATTTAAATTATATTTAATTTAGGGGGGTGTTAGGGTTAGACTTAGCTTTAGGGGTTAATACATTTATTAGAATAGTGGTGAGCTCCAGTCGGCAGATTAGGGGTTAATGTTTGAAATTAGGTGTTGGCGATGTTAGGGAGGGCAGGTTAGGGGTTAATACTATTTATTATAGGGTTAGTGAGGCGGATTAGGGGTTAATAACTTTATTATAATAGCGGTGCGGTCCGGTCGGCAGATTAGGGGTTAATAAGTGTAGGCAGGTGGAGGCGACGTTGTGGGGGGCAGATTAGGGGTTAATAAATATAATATAGGGGTCGGCGGTGTTAGGGGCAGCAGATTAGGGGTACATAGGGATAATGTAAGTAGCGGCGGTTTACGGAGCGGCAGATTAGGGGTTAAAAATAATATACAGGGGTCAGCGATACCGGGGGCGGCAGAATAGGGGTTAATAAGTGTAAGGTTAGGGGTGTTTAGACTCGGGTACATGTTAGAGTGTTAGGTGCAGACGTAGGAAGTGTTTCCCCATAGCAAACAATGGGGCTGCGTTAGGAGCTGAACGCGGCTTTTTTGCAGGTGTTAGGTTTTTTTTCAGCTCAAACAGCCCCATTGTTTCCTATGGGGGAATCGTGCACAAGCACGTTTTTGAGGCTGGCCGCGTCCGTAAGCAACTCTGGTATCGAGAGTTGCATTTGCGTTAAATATGCTCTACGCTCCTTTTTTGGAGCCTAACGCTGACATTATATGGACTCTCAATACCAGAGTTATTTTAAAGGAGCAGCCACTAAAAAGCCAGCGTTAGCTACGCGGGTCCTTACCGACAAAACTCTAAATCTAGCCGTTAGTTTTTTAACAAATTATTGTAAGCAATTTCTTAAGAATTTCTTAAGAATTTTTGAACATATAATCAGCTCCCCTTCACCTGTCCTAATTATTTTGGAGCCACATCAGAGTAATGTCTGAGTGACTTCCAGCACTCTAGGTTTTGTATACTGATAGTATTATGGATATTCAATCTAGTCACTTGGTATTCAGGATTCCAAGGCAGATCTTTCAAGTAGATTCCTGTTGGCAAAGAGAATTGTTCTACTCATTTCCAACCCAGGTGTTATCCGTCGTGCCCCATCCAGAGATATATGCAAGACGGGCCGCCTCGTAGTAAGCAGAGACATTTGGATGGAGGACTCCCCCCTATGTGTTTTTTTTTTCAGTGTTTTCAGGGAGATTCTAGGCTTTTTGTTATGCCATATGTGTCTCATAACGGGGCGTTTAGTTTGTCTAGGAGCTCTCTAGAAAGATTAAGTGGCAGGCAATGAAAAAGATATAAGATTTTTGGCAAAATAATAATTTTGACCGAGTCTATCTGGCCCAGCCAGGATACCTCCAGAAAGGTCAAGAAATTCAAGAGTTTCCTACTATCTTGTGTTATGGTGTCATCATTTTTGTCTCTAACTGTAAGGAGGTTAAGGCCTAGTTGTAGTCCCAGGTGTCTAATAGTCTCAAATGACCATTTGAATCGGTAGGTCTCTTGGAGTACTTCCAATTCAAACCTCTGGATGTGAATTGTCAAGGCCTCTGTTTTAGAGAGTTTGATCTTATAATAGCGTAGGACACTAAACTGGGCTATGGGTTCAAAGAGTGTGGGAAGGGATCCAATAGGGTTGGTTAAAAACAGGGTGATGTCATCTGCGAAAAGTGCTATTTTTTTGCCCTGATGGCTTAATGGAACACCTCAAATCTCAGTGGAGCGTCTAATGGCCTGGGCCAGGTGCTCTATAGCTAGGGCAAAGATTAGTAGGGATAAGGGACAGCCTTGGTGAATTCTATTAGTTATAATGAGCTTGTCCGAGCAAAAACCTAGACCTCTGGCTCTGGCGTGGGGAAAAGAATATAGTGCCTGTATGGCTGTAACTATTTAGTTATGGAATACAAATTTAAGTAGTACATCCCACACGTAGACCCATCTGACCCTGTTGAAGGCCTTTTCAGTGTCCAAGGACAGGGCCAGCATGGGAATCCCTTGCCTACGGGTCTCAGTAAAAATATTTAGCAATCGTCTGGTGTTATCTGGGCCTTCCCGACTCCATGTGAACCTCACCTGGTCTGGGTAAAGAAGTGAGGGTATTATGGTTAGGAGGCCATTAGCCCATAACTTAGCATACAGTTTAAGAGATATGGGGCGGTATCTGCTGCATTGGGTGGGATCTTTTTCAGGTTTTGGAATAGTGAGTATCGTGGCCTCTAAGAGCTCTCTTCTGAAATTGCCACTATCCCTGTCCTGCGAAAAGGCCCTCAGTAGCAGAGGTGAGAGGAGTTCCCGTAAGGTTTTATAGAACACAGGAGTAAAGCCGTCGGGGCCCGGAGCTTTGCTTTTTTTGTAGCTGTTTAATTGCTCCCTTTAACTCGGCTAGCAAGAATGGAGATAGCAATGTCTCCCGAATTTCCTCTGTCAATGTAGGTAGTTGTATTTTCCGTAAGAAGGAATGGATTTTGTCTTTCAGGAGACTATCTTCTATTTCAGTGTTATGTAAATTGTATAATTTAGAGTAGTATAGGGTGAACACCTATATCTCTGGTGCCAGTGACCAATTTGCCTTCTTTTTCAATAGCGTGGATGCGGGAATTCATGCACCAATCTCTTAGCTTGTGCGCTAGAATTGTCGACGGTTTATTACCTTGGTAATACAATAGTTGTTTAAAGCAGAGGACAGCTTCTTGTACTTGTTTTGTTTCTATGTCTTTTATTTGGTTGCGTAGGGATTCTATCTCAATGGTCAGAGTTAAGGAGGGCATGTTTTTGTTAAGGTGTTCCTTACTTCTTAGTTTGGCAACTAGGAGCCCTAGGAGTGCTCCTCTTAATTTTTTAATGGAAGCCTGTTTTTGAATTGTAAAAATAGAGAGAGCGATATCCAAATTGTAAAACGTAGCTTTTATTTATGCATCAGCATACAGGTTTAAAAGTCCATATTCATACCACCACCAAACTTAAAAACAAGGATCAAAACAGCTGTATAGGTTAAGCTTACACGTTTTGGCTAAAAAGCCGTAATCATAGCTTTAGCCCACGATTTGGCAGAACACAGACAGACTGTCGGAATACGGCAGGGTAAGCATCATCTTGTCAGCTATATTGATCTACTCTGTGTGCAGAACTTTTATCAGAGCACTTCCATGTTTGGATATAAAGATTAGGATCGGAAGGGGTATTAGAACCATTTGGGGCATTACCTTGTTATCTACTTTGATAGAGGGCTTTACCAGGTGTAGAAAAGACTCAGTAAAGATATACAGAGGCTCTGAAGAAAGCCTATAATCATTTTTGGAAGTATCTCTTTTAAATTATGAGATTACACACTTATATCTGAGTGGTATGATATCTGAGGTCTGGGTCTTATTTGAGACTTTTTAATCACTAATTTGTGTATACATATCTTTATATACTACGTGGGCTCTCGTCTTCAGTTGATTGTAAAGTGTTTTGTAATCACTAATTTTGTGTATACATTATCCTTTAATATAAAAGTTACAAAGGAAGGATTTCCTTGACTCAGAACGCTCTCTGAACTTTATTAAGCCTGTTTTTGAATACAGACTCCCCTAACATAAGCTTTTAGGGCTGCCCAGATTGTCTGATTGGGAATCAATGGGTCAGAGTTATGTGCCAAGTATTCCGGGATAGAGGCCTGCATCAGAGATTTAAATTCTGGGTCTGACCTTAGGTAGCCTGGCAGCTTCCAACGAGGGAAGAATGTGGTGTAGGAATTAAAGTCGAAAATTAATATGAGTGTCTCATGGTCAGACCAGGAACATGTCCTAATCCTAGCATCTTTAATCTTATTTAGGGTCGACGCGTCTGAACAAAAGTAGTCTAGTCTCAAATATGTGTCCTGAGGTTTGGAGAAAAAGGTGTAGTCTCTGGCAGAGGGATGACACACTCTCCAGATTTCATACAAATTATGTTGTGTTATGAGGTCCCGAAATTTAGCAGCAGTGTTAACAGAGTATGCACCTACTATTTTATTGTGGCTGACTTGTTTATCTAGGACTGGATCCCAGATCATGTTAAAGTCCCCTCCAATTAGGAGTATACCTGTCTTAAGTCGTTCAATATTGTGCAACACCAATTTCAGGAAGCGAGGTTGGTTTTGGTTTGGCGCATATAAGTTAACCAATCTATACATCAGTCCGTTTAGTTTACATATAAGAATAAGGTATCTGCCCTCAGGGTCTGCCTCTAAGTGTAGCTGTTCGAAACCTATCTGTCTGTGAATTCAAATAGCTACCCCTCTAGATTTGTCTGTGTACAGGTGTTGAGGTAGACAGCCAATGAGTTTCTTGGATAAATATAATCTTTGCATTTGAGGTGTGCATGTAGTTACTTAGCAGGCTGCGCTTTGTGGGGGAATTGAGGCCCTTACAATTCAAGGACGCAAATGTTAGGGCATTTAATCTGTCATGCATGTTGAGGAGAGAGAACAATGAAAAAAAAAACAGGAATGGGGGGGGGGGGAAGAATAAGTAGTAACTTCTACCTGGGGTTGTTTGCTGAAAAATACTTTTTGATATGGGGTAACTTTAAGCTTTTGCGTCTATATATAGAAACTTTCTAGAAACAATCAAACAGAGGCTTAGTAAAGGAGAATTACTGAAAATGTCCCTAGATTATACAACATATAAGAGTCAATACAATGGATACAGGTTAAATGTGTCAGTGTAACCTATGTGTAGCTAACACTGAATATTGTACTAACAAGGAACTTGAACCAATACACAGAAGGTAATCAAATTCCCTGATTTTATCAATATGAAAAGTAAAATGGGGGGGGGGGGGGAGAAGTGTGGTACTATATAGTAAGAGACACACCGGGTCAGTGGGGGCTGGGAGACACCCCAAAGGGAGAAATTGGAGGTAGAATCTGGCATCCAGATATGTATATGGGGTTATTGCCCATCTCTAGTTGGTTTAGGGAGTACATTTTATAAAGTACTGTGTGATGGGTGTATGACCTGTAGTTGGTAGAGTGAATTATGCTATTTAGGGTTCGGGTCAGGAGCCTGGGTTGGAGTAGGGGCACAGGTTAGTATCAATGAATATTAGTACAAGATGCTGGGTAATGACCCTGAGAGTTCCAAGGTTAACAGGTATTGCTAAGTGTAGGGAGAGGCCCCTAACAGGGATACAGGTATAAAACAATGCATCAACTTGAACTGAAAGTAGCAACTTGTGATAACAGTCAATAACTTATGCATTGAGGAAGAGGTATCCACTCAGAAGCAGCCGCTTTCAATGGCTTGGAGGTGCCAGGTAGAGTGGAGAAGGCAGGTGAAACTGTCAGGTCCCACTCCTTGAGTAGGTCCAGTCCCTTGTTCAGTTACTGTGTGCAGAGTCCCATTCCTATTCACTATGAGTTTGATAGGGTGTCCCCCATCGATATTTGATATTGTGGTATCTGAATGCCTGGGTGAACGGGGCAAAATATCTTCTTTTCTGCAGCGTATATTGAGACAGATCAGGGAAGACTGCTTATAGATTGGAATTTTTCAGGCAGTGCTGGTTTAGTGGCTAGTTCTCTCAAGATCCTTTTTTATGTGTAAAGAAGTGGATTCTGGCTAGAACATCTCTGGGTTTCTCAGCTGAAATATTTTGTGACCTAGGAGTGTGATGAACTCTGTCTAGGATGAAGTTAGGAGCATCTAGGTCGGTAAGAAATTGTAGACAGAATTCCTTTATAAATTGCTCCAGTTCAGAGTTGGTGACATCTTCAGGTACTCCACGGAACCTTAGATTGTTCCGTCTGGATCTGTCCTCCAGGTCAGAGAGCTGTAACTCTAAATCAGATATCTGTGATGCAAGGTTTTGGGAGTATGAGAGCAGGTTTTCATGATCCACTGCCACGTCTTCCTGTTTTCTCTCTAGCGCTTCAGTTCTTTCTCCAATGGCAGCTATATCTCTGCGCAATTCAGCTGCAAAGCTTTTAATTCTTGGGATGTTAGTGTGCGTTCTGTTTCCTGGTCTTCCAAGGAGAAGCTTCTTTCACTTGAAAGTATTTCTTCTTGTGTAGAGGGATTTCGGAAATGGTCTGCTACAGTCTTTTTAAGTGGGGCTGCCAACTTATGTTTTTTCCTATTGGATTGGGACATAGCAGAGGATAAATGGGTATAATTAGGTTCACAAGTGCAATATCAGTAAGAGACACTATGGTTATGTTCACACATTTGTCTTAGAGATGGTCTTCATCAGGTTCTCCCCCTAGGTGTCCAGCACATCACCTAGCCCTTCATGATCCATAGCTCACCACATGGAGAACTTCTCAGCATTGGGTAGTACCTCTCCCCAAGGGAGTATGCCATCTAATGACGATGTGGGAGCGGAAGTGGAAGATATGACCCACCGGCAGGCTCCCGGTGGGAAATGGAGGGGAAGAGGCACTACTTGAGAGCAAATGTGAGCCTTATTGCTTAATCTTGTGGGATGGGTATCTCTGTGGCTCTCTACTCCTCTGTCCCTAGAGTTGTGTCCCAATGTAGAGAGCGCTGGGTGTGATAGGATGAGGCCTACAGGGTGACAAACTGTCTTGCCCAATTCTATCTGGTATGTGGGAGATGTTTAATTTTAGGCACTGGGGATCATCTGGATGCTTTAGGGCAACAGTTTCTGATGTATGGTTTGTGTTCACAGTTTATTCACTAGATGCGGTTTGGGTCCCAGGCGGGCAAATAGGAGCCACGTGGGTGATATGCCCATTATAGGCCTCAAGTTTCACTGTTGTCTGGCCTGTCTTAAGCTACCTTGCGGCTTGCTAACTTGGGGCCAAAACCTTAAGAGAGTCACTGTTGGGGTAAGATGTTTTCAGATGTGGAGTGTTTGGAGAAAGCTCCCGCAGGAGTGGCTCGCCTCTTGTGCCAGTCTCAGTAGGCCTTGTCGGTACTTGTCCCTGTTACTGGTGCTCTAATCTCTGGAGCAGAGCCCTGACCCTCCGGAGTAGAGTGTAATGTATGCATGTGGAGGTGAAGCTCGGATATCGGTTTGCCTTGAGCAGTCAGTCCTGGGACTCGTGGCAGGACGCAGCCGAGGCTAATCTGTACTGTCAAATCGAGTGATCTGTTCAGGTCTGTCTCTGGTAGTTTGCTTAGGTAGTTAAGCCCCGGGTCCGAGGTGTGTTAGGGCAAGTCATCTGTGTAATATGGCCCAATTGATGGCAAATTTGGTTGCAGATTCACGGAGCTCCCAGAATAAGCGGCCACTTAGCTCGGCGGTTAATTTCACCCCTGTGGAAATGACTTTTATTACTATTTTCTTCCATTTAGTGATCTTTTCCTTATATGATATTTGCCAATAAGGAAACAGTAACAGAGTTTGAACTTTTGCAACAGAGGCTACCAGTTTCAGCTCTTTTGGTAGTATAATTATGCAACTTTGTATCTCTATAGGTTTGAATACTCTGTTTTCTTGTATATAAGGTTACATCTAAGACTAGCATTGTCTAGTGTGCTAAATTCAAATTACTATATTTGTGGTACCACCCTCATTAGAATTGTATAGTTGATTTTAAATATGTACAGACATAATTTTGATGAGTTGAAGGAACATTTCTGAAAATAAATGTGACTTATTTGAATCTAAAAGAGTGCTGAGTTCCCTTACTTTGAATAGAGGAAGGGGTACTATACCCTCCTCCAATACCTCTTTTTCTTATTCTTATGGTGGTAGGGTCATAGTGGGTATGGTCCTGAGAGAGAGCGCAAAAGATGGGGAAGAGAAAGCAAAAGAGAGGGGGAAGAGAGAGTAAAAGAGAGGGGGAGATGGGACTTGGGGCTGGATGGGACTTGGGTGGGGCCGGGCAGGAACAGGTGTGGTGGGGTGTGAGTGGGCATGGTTGAGTCATAGTGGGCATGGTCCTGAGAGAGACAGAGCGCAAAAGAGGGGGAAGAGAAAACAAAAGAGAGGGGGAAGAGAGAGCAAAAGAGAGGGAGAGAGAGAGCAAAAGAGGGGGGGAGAGAGCAAAAGAGGGGGGGGAGCAAAAGAGAGGGGAGAGAGAGCAAAAGAGAGAGAGCAAAAGAGAAGGAGAGAGAGACAGAGAGCAAAAGAGAGGGGGGAGAGAGAGAGCAAAAGAGAGGGGAAGAGAGAGAGCAAAAGAGAGGGGGAAAGAGAGAGCAAAAGAGAGGGGGAGAGAGAGCAAAAGAGAGGGGGGAAAGAGAGAGCAAAAGAGAGGGGGGAGAGAGAGCAAAAGAGAGGGGGGAGAGAGAGCAAGAGAAAAGGGAGAGAGAGCAAAAGAAAAGGGGGAGAGAGAGCAAAAGAGAGGGGAGAGAGAGAGCAAAAGGGAGGGGAGAGAGAGAGCAAAATAGAGGGGGGAGAGAGAGCAAAAGAGAAGGGGGGAGAGTAGAGAGAGAGATAGAGAGAGAGCAAAAGATAGGGGGAGAGAGCAAAAGAGAGGGGGGAGAGAGAGAGCAAAAGAGAGGGGGGGAGAGAGAGCAAAAGAGAGGGGGGAGAGAGAAAGCAAAAGAGAGAGGGAGCAAAAGAGAAGGGGAGAGAGAGAGCAAAAGAGAGGGGGGAAAGAGCAAGGGGTGGGACCGCTGTACTGCAAAAAATGGCCCGTGTACATGGGCTTTAGGACTAGTATTTAATAATTTATATAATTTTTTAAAAATATTTTGGGCTACATTACAAGTTGAATGCTAATTTATTGCACACCTGCAAATGGGCAAATTTGCCTATTGCGGGCACGTGATAAATAATCAGCCATTACAAGTGGCTGATTGGTACCGCAAGCTCGTGGTAGCAATTAGTGCTTATATAATAAATTGGAGGCCAGATCTCTGGTTAATTTTATAAATGTACCCCAAATGCCCCCAAAATAGAGTGGTGTGTATTTTATTAAAAAATTTAAATTGTAGCATTTTTATTTTTTTAATAAATAACTGCACCAGGCAGTTTTGGGGGGCTAAATTTAGCAGGTGTTATACAAAAACGGCACTGAAAAATGCCTTTACATTGTGGTCTATTGGAACTGTTAGTTGTCAGTTTATATATACAGTATATGTCTATGCTTATATACATATACACTCACCGGCCATTTTATTAGGTACACCTTGCTAGTACCGGGTTGGACACCCTTTTGCCTTCGGTACAGCCTTAATTCTTCATGGCATAGATTCAACAAGGTGTTGGAAACATTCCTCAGACATTTTGGTCCATATTGACATGATAGCATCAAGCAGTTGCTGCAGATTTGTCGGCTGCACATCCATGATGCGAATCTCCAATTCCACCACCAAAGGTGCTCTATTGGATTGAGATCTGGTGACTATGGAGGCCATTGGAGTACAGTGAACTCATTGTCATGTTCAGTAAACCAGTTTGCGATGATTTGAGCTTTGTGACATGGTGCATTATCCTGCTTGAAGCAGCCAGCAGAAGATGGGTACACTGTAGTCATAAAGGGATGACATGGTCGGCAACAATACCCAGATAGGCCATGGCATTAAAACAATGCTCAATTGGTACTAAGGAGCCCAAAGTGTGCCAAGAAAATATCCCCACACCATTATACCACCGCCAGCAGCCTGAACCGTTGATACAAGGCAGGTTGGATCCATGCTTTCTTGTTGTTTAAGCCAAATTCTGACCCTGCCATCTGACTGTTGCAGCTTAAATTGAGACTCATCAGACCAGGCAACGTTTTTCCAATCTTCTATTGTTCAATTTTGGTGAGCCTGCGCGAATTGTAGCCTCAGTTTCCTGCTCTTGGCTGACAGGATTGGCATCCGGTGTGGTCTTCTGCTGCTGTAGCCCATCAGCTTCAAGGTTCAACGTGTTGTGCATTCAGAGATGGTATTCTGCATACCTTAGTTGTAACGAGTGGTTATTTGAGTTACTGTTGCCTTTCTATCATCTCAAACCAGTCTGCCCATTCTCCTCTGACATCAACAAGGTATTGTCGTCCACACAACTGCCGCTCACTGGATATTTTCTCTTTTTCGGACCATTCTCTGTAAACCCTAGAGATGGTTGTGCGTGAAAATCTCAGTGGATTAGCAGTTTTTTTAAAATACTTAGACCAGCATGTCTGGCACCAACAACCATGCCACTTTCAAAGTTATTAAAATCCCCTTTCTTCCCCATTCTGATGCTCAGTTTGAACTTCAGCAAGTCATCTTAACCACATCTAGATGCCTAAATGCACTGAGTTGCTGCCATGGGATAGGCTGATTAGCAATTTGTGTTACCAAGCAATTTAACAGGTGTACCTAATAAAGTGGCCAGTGAGTGTATATATATATGTGTTAATAAGTGTATATTGAAACCTATGGAAGTACGCTCTTGTGAGCGGAATGCTTAGCAGCAATGTGAACTGCAAGCTTGCGTTCGCATTGCTGTCAAATTGTAATACCAGTGCACATTAGTGTGCACTGGTATTACTCAGTGGAGCGCAAATATCGCTTTCATGAAAATTATATTTAGCGCTCCACTTTTAATCTGGCCCTTTATATTTAATATTTCAATAATGCACCTTAAGATGACTGTTTTCATGTGTGCAAACCCGACCACGATAAAACTAAATTGTGAAACCTGACGTGCAAAATGCATATTTTACATTCCTATGTTCTTCATATAGGAAAAAAATACTTTTTTTATTTTATATATATATATATATATATATATATATATGTATGTATATGATAATGTTCATGTAAAATACATATCTTTACCTATATATCTATAGGAATAGATTTAAAGGTATAGGTATATATATATTGGCGTTCTGTTCTAAACCATGTTGCAGGCCCGCAACTGGATTATGTATTTTTACATGTCACTGGTTTTGAAACTTTTTTGTTAAATAAAGATTTGCTTTTTTAAGAAAATATATTTTTTGCCTTTTTCTGGAGCTGCGGGATGATAGAGTGTGTCTACTACATATATATATATATATATATATATATATATATATATATATATATATATATATATATATATATATATATACTGTATATTGACAATAAAAAGGACATTTTCCTGTGAGTGAAATACATACAGTAAATATACAGTAAAACACATGTTTAAATACCTTATATACACACACACATATATATATATATGCATACATATACATATTTAGACGTGTATGTATGCTTAATATATATATATATGTTAATGCCCATTGCAGCCCTTTTTGTTCTAACAGCTAAGACCTCATATCTTTGAGACATCATAACTTTTTAATGCAATTTATTGATGTTTTTTATCAGACAGTGTTATGAGTGTAACTTTACCTTTAAATGTATTTTGATGTCTTTTCTGCAACTCTTTTGTCTTGCGTAACAGTTAACCAGAACTCTGAAGCCGTGCTAACCTGACGTGCGTTAAATTAGATTGCGCTCAAGTAAAAGTGTTTACTTTCAACTCATAATACACTTGTACTCTAGGGCTAGGGTGACCATATTGCCACTTTAAAAAGGGACACATGAAAAATACATATGTCAGGGCTGTTTTCAGTGCTGTTTAAAGAAATGTTTTGTATAAGAACCCTTATTAAAGCGGCAATATGGTCAGCCTCTAGCCCATATTGTGTATAAATATGAATACACTGGTTATAGAGAGATATAATGTAGAAGAGTTGATTAAGCAAAGTTTAATCAACAGCATTATTATTATTACTATTATTATCTTTTTTTTAAATAGATTCCATGCAAAAATATTTGAGTACTAATATGTAATGCTGCAAGATGTAAAATTATTCTAAAAGCAAAATCCTCCGAGCTGAAAAAAGACTTAATGACAATGTGAAGAAGAAATTAACTTTGTTTGGAATTGCTTTTCCTATTTTATATGAGTTCTAAGGTATCATTTGGTAAATGATTACTATGGCGACTCGAGGCTTGGAAAGAGGTAGATTCATTTTTACCTTTTATAATTTCCTTTTCATGACTCAGTCACATAGATGCATTTACAAAATAACATCCTAATGTTTTTGTTTATTCATCAAGTATCCAGGAAAGTCTTGTAGCTTGGTATATATTATTTTATGCCTTGCAAGTGTTTAAGTTTTTGTTCAACCACTTTGAGAACAAATGATGTTTTTGTTTGATAAAGATACTATGGAAAAAAGCTAAGAAAATAAAACAGTACCATGTAAATGTAATGTTCTTCTACCTAGGTTGGTCTGCTTTCTGCTGTTCCACACATGGTAATGACTATTATTGTACCTATTGGAGGACAGATAGCTGATTTTTTAAGGAGCAGAAAAATATTATCAACCACGACCGTAAGGAAAATCATGAATTGTGGAGGTACTGCGATCTTCAAATGTACAATTACTAGGTCAATATAGGGCATTACTAATGCATGCACAAGTGTAAAGAACCTATAAAAGAACCCAAACCAAATAGCATACAATGGATCATGTGCAGAAAGAGAGTTTAAAGGACAGTCTAGTCAAAATTAAACTTTCATAAATCAGACAGGGCATGCAATTTTAAACAGCTTTCCAATGTACTTTTATAATCAAATTTGCTTTGTTCTCTTGGTATTCTTTGTTGAAAGCCATACCTAGGTAGACTCATATGGTAGTTTCTAAGCACTTTTAGGCCGCTTCCTATCTCAGTGCATTTTACAGTTTTAACAGCTATACAGCACTAGTTCATGTGTGCAATATAAATAACATTGTGCTTGCTCCAGTTGAGTTATTTATGAGTGATGCACTAATTGGCTAAAATGCAAGTTTGTCAAAATAATTGAGATTAGGGGGAAGTCTGCAGAGGTTTAGATAAAAGGTAATCACAGTGGTAAAAAGTGTATTACTATAAGAAACTTGGTTATGCAAAACTGGGGAATGGATAATAAAGGGATTATCTATCTTTTTAAACAATAACAATTCTGGAGCAGACTGTTCCTGTAATTCCCATTATCATCTATTAAATGCATAGCGGGGAGAGAGAGAGTTTTATGTATTTCTGCACACAGGTTTTGTATTTTTTTTTATTTATTTCGGCACACAGGTTTTGTATTTTTTATTTATTTATTTCTGCACACAGGTTTTGTATTTTTTTTAATTTATTTCTGCACACAGGTTTTGTATTTTTTTTTTGTTTATTTCTGCACACAGGTTTTGTATTTTTTTTATTTATTCTGCACACAGGTTTTGTATTTTTTTTATTTATTCTGCACACAGGTTTTGTATTTTTTTTATTTATTTCTGCACACAGGTTTAGTATTTTTTTTATTTATTCTGCACACAGGTTTTGTATTTTTTTTATTTATTTCTGCACACAGGTTTAGTATTTTTTTTATTTATTCTGCACACAGGTTTTGCATTTTTTTTATTTATTTCTGCACACAGGTTTAGTATTTTTTTTATTTATTCTGCACACAGGTTTTGTATTTTTTTTATTTATTTCTGCACACAGGTTTTGTATTTTTTTTATTTATTTCTGCACACAGGTTTTGTATTTTTTTTGTTTATTTCTGCACACAGGTTTTGTATTTTTTTTGTTTATTTCTGCACACAGGTTTTGTATTTTTTTTATTTATTTCTGCACACAGGTTTTGTATTTTTTTTATTTATTTCTGCACACAGGTTTTGTATTTTATTTATTTATTCTGCACACAGGTTTTGTATTTTTTTTATTTATTTCTGCACACAGGTTTTGTATTTTTTTTGTTTATTTCTGCACACAGGTTTTGTATTTTTTTAAATTTATTTCTGCACACAGGTTTTGGAATGGAGGCGACTCTATTGCTTGTGGTTGGCTATTCTCATACCAAGGCCGTATCAATCTCCTTTTTGGTACTTGCTGTAGGATTTAGTGGCTTTGCCATATCAGGTAACATTTATGTACATTACTTTTCTTCCTTGTGTTCATGAAACTGATAAATCTTTTCTGAACCTCATTTCATTTTAATTACACTTTATCACTGATTCAAGAGAAGATAACTGAATACAATATCACATTTAATTAAATAGTCTTCAATTCAACCTCTTGTTTGTTTTACATTTCAAGCCATGCAAATAGTATGCATACGTAACAATGCTTTAATTAATTATAAATAGCGTTCTTTATCAAAAGACTGTGTCATTTGGCTTGCATTTCAGTGGAGGGTTTTACATTTTCATTCTTTTGTTTTGTTTTCTTTCTTTCACATTTGCAGGCACTAAGAACCATCCATAGCTAGCCAGTTATCCTTTCACCTATAAATGGCTTAAAACATGACAATGTCACAAAATAATGTAATGTAAAACAAACTGTATTTATAACTTAAGGCTTTTAAGTGTTTTACATACAGGGAGTGCAGAATTATTAGGCAAATGAGTATTTTGACCAAATCATCCTCTTTATGCATGTTGTCTTACTCCAAGCTGTATAGGCTCGAAAGCCTACTACCAATTAAGCATATTAGGTGATGTGCATCTCTGTAATGAGAAGGGGTGTGGTCTAATGACATCAACACCCTATATCAGGTGTGCATAATTATTAGGCAACTTCCTTTCCTTTGGCAAAATGGGTCAAAAGAAGGACTTGACAGGCTCAGAAAAGTCAAAAATAGTGAGATATCTTGCAGAGGGATGCAGCACTCTTAAAATTGCAAAGCTTCTGAAGCGTGATCATCGAACAATCAAGCGTTTAATTCAAAATAGTCAACAGGGTCGCAAGAAGCGTGTGGAAAAACCAAGGCGCAAAATAACTGCCCATGAACTGAGAAAAGTCAAGCGTGCAGCTGCCAAGATGCCACTTGCCACCAGTTTGGCCATATTTCAGCGCTGCAACATCACTGGAGTGCCCAAAAGCACAAGGTGTGCAATACTCAGAGACATGGCCAAGGTAAGAAAGGCTGAAAGACGGCCACCACTGAACAAGACACACAAGCTGAAACGTCAAGACTGGGCCAAGAAATATCTCAAGACTGATTTTTCTAAGGTTTTATGGACTGATGAAATGAGAGTGAGTCTTGATGGGCCAGATGGATGGGCCCGTGGCTGGATTGGTAAAGGGCAGAGAGCTCCAGTCCGACTCAGACGCCGGCAAGGTGGAGGTGGAGTACTGGTTTGGGCTGGTATCATCAAAGATGAGCTTGTGGGGCCTTTTCGGGTTGAGGATGGAGTCAAGCTCAACTCCCAGTCCTACTGCCAGTTTCTGGAAGACACCTTCTTCAAGCAGTGGTACAGGAAGAAGTCTGCATCCTTCAAGAAAAACATGATTTTCATGCAGGACAATGCTCCATCACACGCGTCCAAGTACTCCACAGCGTGGCTGGCAAGAAAGGGTATAAAAGAAGAAAATCTAATGACATGGCCTCCTTGTTCACCTGATCTGAACCCCATTGAGAACCTGTGGTCCATCATCAAATGTGAGATTTACAAGGAGGGAAAACAGTACACCTCTCTGAACAGTGTCTGGGAGGCTGTGGTTGCTGCTGCACGCAATGTTGATGGTGAACAGATCAAAACACTGACAGAATCCATGGATGGCAGGCTTGTGAGTGTCCTTGCAAAGAAAGGTGGCTATATTGGTCACTGATTTGTTTTTGTTTTGTTTTTGAATGTCAGAAATGTATATTTGTGAATGTTGAGATGTTATATTAGTTTCACTGGTAAAAATAAATAATTGAAATGGGTATATATTTGTTTTTTGTTAAGTTGCCTAATAATTATGCACAGTAATAGTCACCTGCACACACAGATATCCCCCTAAAATAGCTATAACTAAAAACAAACTAAAAACTACTTCCAAAACTATTCAGCTTTGATATTAATGAGTTTTTTGGGTTCATTGAGAACATGGTTGTTGTTCAATAATAAAATGAATCCTCAAAAATACAACTTGCCTAATAATTCTGCACTCCCTGTATATAAAAAAATATTTGTGTGTGTGAAATGATAAGAAAATACATTAACTGGAGTAGAAACAAATGGAAGAGGAGACGGAGGGAACGTCATTTGAAATGGCATATTGAATTTCCTTCCACATAGATTAATAATTTCTTCACTCTAGGGAAATATATTCCCCAAATTCTTCACCAGCCTCCTCCCCAAAAATGTCACAGCCACCATAATTTATTTCAATTTTCATTAATACAACTCAAAAATATGTAAACATGTAGAAATACAGATACTTTATATAACGTTTACATTTAATTAGAGATTTACGTTGCTAATTAATGTCAGAGACTCAGAGAATAAACACTACAAAGTATACCAGCATAGAAAAAAGATGGAGTGTATGAAGACGGCCAATTTCACCTATATAGACTTTAATAAAATTTAGATTTTTAAATAACCATGTTCTTCCTTCCAGTTTTCGGTGTTTGTCATTCTAGGGAGATTGGAACAAGGAATAATAAATCAATGTCTTATGTGTCTTATAATAATAATTGATCATTGTATACCTTTTCGGCTTGATGAAAAATATTCTCAGATATATTTCTTTTTCTAGGGTTTAATGTCAACCATTTAGACATTGCACCAAGATATGCCAGTATTCTCATGGGAATATCAAATGGTGTTGGCACCTTGTCAGGAATGGTATGTCCTCTCATTGTTGGTGCTATGACAAAGCATAAGGTAAGAACACACTATAAGAAATGGGGTTGATAATTTTGCACAACCATATTGACTAAGGGTTCACAATGTAATCACTAATGAATGCTTTAATCTAGGTGTTTCTATATACACTTCCTAAAGATAATGGGTTAGATTACAAGTGGAGCGCTAAATATAGCTTTCACTGAAATTACATTTGCGCTCCACTGTGTAATACTAGTGCACGCTAATGTGCGCTGGTATTAAAAGTTAACAGCAATATGAGCACAAGTTCCCGCTCACATTGCTGGGAAGCATTGCGCTCAAAGAACGCCATTTCTTTGGGCACCCCCTGCAGTCAGAATTTATACAAAATGTTTAACCCTTAAAGGGATAGTCTAGTCAAAATTAAACTTTCAAGATTCAGATAAACCATTCGTTCTCTTGGTATCTTTATTTGAAAAAGCAAAATTGAAAGCTTAGGAGCCAGCACATTTTTAATTCAGCACCTGGGTAGGCTACATTTAGACACCAATCAGCAATCACTACCCAGGTGCTGAACCAAAAATGGGTTGGCTCCTAAGCTTATATTCTTGCTTTTTTTAAATAACGATACCAAGAGAACGAAGAAAAATTGATAATAGGAGTAAATTAGAAAGTTACTTAAAATTGCATGCTCTATCTGAATCAGGAACATATCATTTTGACTAGACTGTCCATTTAATGTTCCCTAATCAGCATTTAAAGTAGCTTGTGCAGTATTTTTTTCAAAGTTACATATATTATATAACAGATGTGTAAAAAATGTATTTATGAAGGTATTTATGTTAAAATGTATTTACCTTAAATTACGCTTTACAGAGAGCCTAATCTACTTTAAATAATGATTGTGGTACATTAAGGGTTAAACATGTTTGTATAACTTTTGACTGCAGGAGAAGCTAATTAAACCTGACAAAATTCTGCTTTTGAGGCATAAAATGTGTAGGTTTTGCTAAGGAACAGGCGTGTAGGCTCAATGTGACTAATGTGACCAATGTTTTGTTCTTGTGTAAATGTGTCAAAATAAAAAAATCCCAATCAAATATATATAAAAAAATAATATGAAAAAATAATTAAATACAATATAAAAATAAAAGATTTCTCAAAATAAAAATGATATGATACAGTGATAAATATCTGTTCAAAAATTAAAGTTCATAAAAATATAGGATACACTTTCCCAAACTTATAGAGATATTCCAACTTTGGGATAGATATACGTATATAAACACATATATACACATGAATACACATATATAGATAAATACTTTGGAGCCCTTTCCATTCAAATACCTGAAAACATGAAAAATCATTCTTATTAAATTGTAATACTTAATAATGTGTATTAATGTAGGGTAAAATTGTCTATGCATTTTTATTTAGATATTTCTATATATACCTATATATATATATATATATATATATATATATATATATATATATATATATATATATATATACTGTATATATATATATATTTTATAACAAACTACAGCATATATATATATATCTTTAAAAAAAATAAATAGAACATTTTCTTCTTTGTGAAGAACATTGGAATATAAAATATGCATAACTCATGTCGGGTATAACGCACTTGGTTAAACACAGTTGGGTTAATGTATTGTAATTTAATTATTTTTATCATAGTAATATATGCTTACTTGTAATCTACCCATAAATGTTCAAGCTGTACAAGTGGAGCGCAAATCTTTTGAGAAAGCGATATTTGTGCTCCACTTAGTAATACCAGCACACACAATTTAGTTGGATTTGCACTGAAGCTTTGCGCTCACAAGAGCATGCTTCCATCGCCTCCAATGGGAGCCTCGTTCTCATGCCGTCAGACACGGCATAAAAAGTGAAGGGGGTAGGTTGTGCAGAGATAGCAACAGATTGAAATATATATGTATATAATTACATACATATATATTTATATGTGTATATATTATTATTATTCTTTATTTATAAAGCACCAACAGATTCTGCAGCGCGGCCCATGGGTACAAAGATAAAAGTACAACGGAGAAACAATACAATAAAAGACAACATTTTACAGACAAATACAGGGGGAATTGAGGGCCCTATTCCCATGGGAACTTACAATATAGATGGGTAGGAGGATGGGAAACAGGAGTTGGGGACCGCAAAGGTGAGAATGATAAGTTCCCTGAACAAAAAGGTCTTTAGGGAACGTTTAAAGGAGGAGAGGTTAGGGTAAAGTCTGACAGCTCGAGGAAGTGCGTTCCAGAGGGTTGATGCTGCACGAGAGAAGTCCTGTAGTCTAGCATGAGAGGAGGTGATGGTAGAGGACGCAAGGAGCAGGTCATTGTTGGATCTTAGGGGGCGGGCTGGAGTATATTTGTTGATGAGTAAGGACAGGTAGGGTGGGCCAGCATTGGTGACTGGTGAGGGCTTTGTAGGTCAGGGTGAGAATTTTGAATTTAACTCTGCTGTGAATGGGGAGCCAGTGAAGGGACTCATAGAGAGGTGCAGCAGAAACGGAGCATCGAGAGAGGTAGATTAGCCTGGCAGGTGCATTTAGCATGGATTTAAGGGGAGAGATGCGGGAGAGAGGGAGGCCAGTTAGTAAGTTATTACAGTAGTCAAGTCAGGATATTATTAGGGAGGGGATTAGCTGTTTAGTAGTTTCAGCACTCAGAAATGGACACATTTTGGGGCTATTGCGTAGGTGGTTGCAGCAGGATGAAGAGAGCAATTGGATGTGTGGAATGAAGGACAAATTTGAGTCAAGTGTGACTTCAAGGCAGCGGTGATGGGGAGATAGTGGTGCCGCCAACAGTAATAGAAAAATTTGAAACTGGAGTAGAGTTAGAGGGGAGGATTAGAAGTAGTTTGGTCTTGGACATGTTTATTTTTTAGGTGGTGAGAGGCCATCCAGAAGGAAATGCCAGATAAGCAGTTTCTGATGTGAGAATTGACAGAAGGAGAGAGTGCATGGGTGGAAAGGTATATCTGGGTATCATCAGCATAGAGATGATAGTTGAAGCCATAGCTTTTGATAAGTTTACCCAGTGAAGAAGTGTAAATAGAGAAGAGTAGAAGACCCAGGACAGAGCCTTGAGGTGTACTCCAATAGACAGAGGCAATAGAGAGGAGTAGTCACCAGCAAAAGAGACGGTGAAGGATCTGTTAGAGAGATAAGAGTGAATCCAGGATTCATATATACATATTAATAAATAAATATATATGTATATAAGCATATACATATATATTTGCAGTTTTTTCAGAGTCCCCATATAGTAGCAGACCTACTAAACAGAGGGTCCTGGTGCAAATATCTTTGGGGCCTCCTAAAGGTTACTCAGTAGTAGATATGTGCATGATCGAAAAATTTGTTTTGGTTCGGATCGATTCAGAGTTTTTCGAATTTCGTTTCGGATCGATTCGAATTCGGAAAACTTTGAATTATATCGTTTCCGATTCGTTTCGTAGTAAGCAATAGTGATTTTTAGAATGTCTAAATAGACAGACAGACAGATAGATGGACCTGCAACCTGCACTAATAAAAGGCTCCCCTCCATTAGGATTAACCAGAGACCTGACCTTGCGGTAGCAATAACCTACAACTTGTAATGGCTTATTATTATAAATTAGCATTCCAATTGTAATCTAGCCCATAAAGTGATGTTTCTTCCGCAGGTGACATGGAATATGGGTGCAGTGTTTGAATGTTTCATGCCTATAATGCATAATCCAGGTCTAGCATAAAGAGAATATATAAACAGCAACAATCAAAGAGAGAGAATGGGAAGTTAACACCAATACCGAACAAAATCTTGCAGTTCATAAAGAGTATAACCCAAAAGCTGGTAGCTTAATTCACAGTGTGACCCTGTAATATCAGATTCTCTGCTTTGCTAGAGCGGTCAAAGAAGATTATATCAATGCACAGTTCCCAATTACTTAAGTGGCGAAAACTAGTATAACAGTCTTATCCGGTATATAACTTTACACGGGTGTCTCACCACCAAAAGCAGAGTCCCAACAGACTTACGCTGTAATTAGGTCACATTCAATGCCGCTGTGAAGTGCAGAGCCCTACTCGTGTTACTCACATAGCGCTTGTTCCTGTCGGAGTTTTGGCGTCCTCTCCCCCCGCTCAGTGCCCCTCAGGTCCCGCCCTCCACCTGGATACTTCCGCGGGTAGAGCCTATCAGGCAGACATCCGTGTCATGATGGGTAAACCGCCAATCCGAGCTCTCCAATATCGGGAATCGGAGAGTAAAACAGGCTGCGTGTAGAATCCTCTGTGTCCCACTGAAATCCGGTCACACTGGCTAACGTAGTAAGGGTATACAAGATATAGTTCAGGCAGGTGCTGGTGCTCAAACAGGCAATGAACAATGTGCCAGTAAACAAAGAGAGCAAAACCAGCAAGTTAAACAATGACTACGGCGCAATGCCGAAACGCGTAAGCCTGCCAGCCCCGAGGTGTTCATGACTCTCATAGGATGTCTCTTTGATCCTGTTTTTAAAGTATCTGAATAAACGCTACGTTTTATTTTAACTTGCTGGTTTTGCTCTCTTTGTTTACTGGCACATAATATATAAACAGCACCACGGGTGGACCAGATCTATGATTGGGTGCAACTTTGTTATAATGAAAGTACACTTCTGGGCCATTCTGTTGTTGCATTATATTGCTCTAATTGGAAGGTGATCAATATATTCTTAGCATGTGTTGCTTTCACAGCCGGGTACAGCTCGATATCCCTCAGTGGATGAGTCTCCACTTTACTCTGATCATGAAAACCAGCAGGTATGCTTTTCCTGCAGGCTAAGTCAATATAAATGGGCTTGTCCTTGAGAACAAAATATGATCGTTGTAATAAGCAAAAACAGCTATGTCAAATACAAAAATAAACATGAAGAATCAATTTGCCATATATTCAATACTCTACAGTAGTATAACAAATCCTTTGGAACAGATAAAGGGGAAACAAATTGTATTGTACAGTTTCCCTTTTATTGAACCATGTTAATTGAGGAGCAACCCCTACAGAGCTGTGGGCGGGCCCATAACAACACTAACATCTAAATCTGAAAGGTATAAGTGTTACGTTTCTGAATCCACCAAAACATTTTGGCCCTAATGTAAAGCATGTTGGGAATATATAACAGACAGGCAGTACAATGTAAGAAGACTTTTATCGTTACACTAAACATTTCTTCTCTATATTTAAGCCTTAGGTAACTGTCTATCAATGGCGTCTATGTATAAAAGCAAAGCCACACTAAAAACACTGACTCTGGGATGCATGTAACACAAACAAATACACACATTTACAATATAGACCATTATTTAAAGACAATAAAACACCTGCCTTGTTGCTTCATTGGTGCCCTGATGCTTAAATTCATCTTATTTTATGCATGAGTGAGAACAGCTGACAAATGCAAGGGATTTTGCTTTTTTAAATGAACTTTTCTTTTAATTAAGGTAACATTTTTCTTTCTTTATACATTTCCCTTAAATTGTAGCTGGAAATTATTTTTTTTTTTAAATTTTCATCATTCATAAAATTTGGTCAACTTACATTTAAAGTGAATGTAAATTTTGATGCTAAAGTGCCCGGTTTTTAAAAATTTGATTAAAAATAGGGGCACTTTAATTCATCAAAATTTAAATTTCACTCCTGTTGTGAAAAAATATTTACCTTTTAAACTTGACAGCTGCTCCAGCTTCCCCCGGTCGTCGCAAGCCATTTCTGACGTCATAAATGATGGATCCGTCATCCTCCAATCAAGGCTTTCCCCCCCCCCGTGGGAATCAGTGTCTGATTCGAAGCTGTGATTGGAGGAAGCCGGATTCCTCATTTTAGACCCAGGAAGATGCTTTGCGACACGTGGAGGAAGCTGGAGCGGCTGTCAAGATTAAAAGGTAAGTTTTTTTTCACAACATGAGTGAAATGTAAATTCTGGTGAATTAAAGTGCCCCTGTTTTTAATCAAATTTTTAAAAACCGGGAACTTAAACATCAAAATTTACATTCACTTTAAGCTTATTTATTTTTTTATCCCCTATAGTCATTTGTAATTCACTCAGCTGTGTAAATATTTCACTAAGCTTTTGTAGATTACAGGTATACCCCGCTCATACAGCGAGTTAGGGACCGGATCCCAGCTGAAAAGTGAAAACCGCCTTAAAGTGAAACAAGGCAGTTTTAGCTTTCTTTTCACTTGCCAGTGTGTTTAAAAATATGAAACATGTTTGAACCAACATATATTAGGGGTGCAATAGTGCTACGTTTAGTTTAACACTTGCGCAGCACAGTATGTAATTAGTATTCAATAAAAACTGTACAAATTACTGTAGTAAAATTTGCCAGACTACAACACTGAGACACAGATTGCACTGTAATGCTGTAAACAGAGTGAACTGCGCATAACAAAATGGTGCCAGTCACTTTTCTCGCAATCTCACAATGATTACAGCACTGTTTCAAAATCCTTGGAGGTTGAATTTCAGCTCCACAAATCTCTTTCTTATGATTATTTATCAAGCTTTGTTAAAAAGAATAGTAAACGAGATAATGTATTTAGAAATTCAAGTATATGAAAAAGCAATATTGAAACATGTTAGAAAATAGGTTCAACATGCAGATTTTTTAAAGTGAAATAAAACCTTTTTTAAATGTAGACAAACAAATACAGAAAGCATTAGTTGTGTACGTCCTCCTAATAAACAGTTACCTACTGGCCAATGAGTACTAGTGGGAAGTAACTATCAGCCAATAAACATTGGCAGGAAATATAAAGCAGCAAATGAGCAGTAGAAGGAAGTACACAGCTAATACTGCTGCATTAGTTTAAATTTAAATATCTTTCACTCCAGGCAAAAAAAAATAATAATACTGCTTTTTCCTATGGTTAATAGCATGTCTTTTCAATGCAGTTCCCCTTTAAAGTGACAGTAAAGTCAAAATTAAACTTTAATGATTCAGTTAGAGCATGCAATTTTAAACAGCTTTCCAATTTACTTCTAATATCAAATTTGCTTAGTTCTCTTGGTACCCTTTGTTGAAAAGTATAGCCTCTAGCAGGGGGTGTCAAACAACCGAATCGTATCCGATTGGGCTGATTGCTGTCCGCCGTCTCAGAGGTTGCGGACGAGTTAAGGAGCAGCGGTGTGTCCGAAGCAGCATCCGCTGCTTTATAATTCGACCCCAATGTATTCAGCTACACTGCTGCTCCACAAGAATTAATCAAATTTGATAAGAGACGTAAATTGTAAAGTTGTTGAAAATGCTCTGCTCTATCTAAATCTAAATAATGAAAGAAACATTTTGGGTTATATGTCCCCTTAAGTAAATTGAAGGTGGCAGGAGGTACACAACTGATATTGCTTTATTAATGTTTACTGGCTGATAAGGAAAGTTCTTACAGCTTACTAGTTGGAGAAGGCAACATCTTCACAAGCCCAATAAAAGGCAGGTTTATTCAGCACAGAAAAAAGATAAAGTGCACAACATTTCAAAATACCCTGTATTTTTTAGATTGAAACAATACAATGTCCCTTTAAAGTTTCTCCATTTATACTATTCTACAGCATATTATGAAGGTTATTTATCAAAGAGTTAATTTTAAAAGTGACCTACATAATTTACCATTGAATAACATGAAAGCTGGAGTTAATGCTTCAATTCCCTTTTTAACTGTGTAAAAAGAAACACACTATAATTTCTTAATCTGTTGTTTGTACTGCTTTTTAGAAAAAAATCTTGACCTTGTATATGAGGAGACTTATCTTTTGTATTGTTCCTAGACTCGTGAAGAATGGCAAAATGTGTTCCTGATAGCAGCAATAGTTCACTACAGCGGAGTTGTTTTCTATGGCATCTTCGCTTCTGGTGAGAAGCAGGAATGGGCGGATCCAGAGGCGCTCAGCGAGGACAAATGTGGTATCATAGATAATGATGAACTTGCAGAGGAAACAGAACTCACTAGTGAATCTTTAACTAGCCCACATAAAAAGGCAAGTTACGGGGCTACCGTTCAAAGTAATGAAGAACGAAGGAAGGGTTGGAGGAAACAGAGAGGAATGACACAAGACATTGATGAACAACAGACTTCCTACCACTATGAAAATGGACATTTTCAGGATTTATCTTAATTCCATTAAATGCATTTGTGATCAAACGCAACATACTAGCCAGTTATAAAGAAGAGTGTGACTTCTAGTAAATGGAAAATGACAAAAAAGGAACATAAAATGTCATCTAGTTGCTGTCACAGTGGATAACATTGGATTGTGAACAAAGTAGATATTTTTATAATTCAAATTAAAATTAGTCATTGAAAATGTTGTTCTAAAGCATTCTTGTGATCAATTTATTTGGTCACTTTAGGTTTTAGAATTTGTAATGATTCTACTTTCCATGTGATGCAATATGGTCTTGCATGTGCTTAATATACTTTATTTGTCTTTGTTAAAAACAATATTTTGAGGTAAAGTTTTCTTGGTAATGATCAGTCACCTCGGAAATATAACTAGTAAGCTGAACATGGCAAAACTGAGCAACGTTTCACTAAAATGTCAATTGTCCAAGAAAGTAAACCTTCAACACACTGATAAGTAGAGTCAATGGAATAATAAAGAAAATGGAGATAGAATGTCATGAACACCCCTCAAAAAAAAGCTCTTTAATGGGACACTGAACAAAAAAAAATTGTTTTGTGATTCAGATAGAGCATGCAATTTTAAGCAACTTTCTAATTTACTCCTATTATCAAATTTTCTTCGTCTCTTGGTATGTTTATTTGAAAAAGCAAGAATGTAAGTTTAGATGCCGGCCCATTTTTGGTGAACAACCTGGTTTGTCCTTGCTGATTGGACAGCACCAATAAACAAGTGCTGTCCATGGTACTGAACCAAACATTCGCTGGCTCCTTAGCTTAGATGCTTTCTTTTTCGAATAAAGATAGCAAGAGAACGAAGAAAAATTGATAATAGAAGTAAATTAGAAAGTTGCTTAAAATTGAATGCTCTATCTGAATCATTAAAGAAAGAAAGAATTTAGGTTCAATATCACTTTAAATTTGCATGGAAATAAGCAGAAAGTACTTGTTTGTGAACAACTCATCCCTAAGGACAGGTTGCTCATTGGCTGATAAGAACAGCTCCCAAAGCTCTGTTGGATGATACTTCTCACATGTATAAGAATTAAGCAAAGGAATTTCCTTTGTAAAAGAAAGAAAAAAACAAAGCTAAACCTACAATGCATTTTAAAATACCACTTCCAACAGTAAATTACTTTAATGTCCCTTTAATACCACATGATATATGACCCAATAGTTTTTATAAGTCTCTATGACAACTTTGACGTACTGCAAGTGAAACTGATCAGTGAATCTAAAACATTAATCACAGGTGTTTTATTAAAAGGACATATTAATAGCATGTTGATAATGTTTAACCTCTTACCTTGTTCTGCTTTTCAGTACAAATTCCTCTAGGGCTCTGCTTCATAAAGAGCAAAATAGATTTCTTTTCTAATGCAATAACATGAAACAGACAATAACTGAAGAAGTATCACACAAGCATGCACCGTTGTGTCATTCTGGGCCAGATTACAAGTGGAGCGTTATGTAACTCTGCAAGGAGTAAACTTTTTACGTGTGTTAGATAGAGTTGGAAGTAAAAGGTTTTTGCTCGCATGCCAACCCGATGCGCGCAAAAAGCCGAACTTCATAAATCGTGATCAAGTTAGCATATTCTGCCATAGAAGTCAATGGAGCAAAGAAATGGAAAAACAACCTAACATCCTACTCGCACGTATTCTTAAGTGCACTAACCCGACATGAAACTATGAATATTTTACATTTAAATTTATAAATACATATTTCTACATATATTTGATTATATTTTGGTACAATATGTATCCATACCTATATATATATATATATATATATATATATATATATATATATATATATACAAATGATTATATATAGGTATAGCTATATACAGATATATATAGGAATATCTATTTAAAAATACATAGAACATATTGCCCTATGTGAAGAACATTGGAATGTGAAATACAGTAAATATGAATGTTTTCATCTGCTTAAAGGGACACTGTACCCAAAATATTTATTTCGTGATTCAGATTGAGCATGAAATTTTAAGCAAATTTCTAATTGACTCCTATTATCATTTTTTCTTCATTCTCTTGGTATCTTTATTTGAAATGCAAGAATGTAAGTTTAGATGCCGGCCCATTTTTGATGAACAACCTGGGTTGTCCTTGCTGATTGCTGGATAAATTCATCCACCAATAAAAAAGTGCTGTCCAGAGTACTGAAACCAAAAAAAGCTTCAATGCCTTCTTTTTCAAATAATGATAGCAAGAGAACGAAGAAAAATTGATCATAGGAGTAAATTAGAAAGTTGCTTAAAATTGCATGCTCCTTCTGAATTACAAAAGAAAAAAATTGGGTTCAGTGTCCCTTTAACTGCAAAGGGCTCCAATGTACTTTTATATATATGTCTATATGTGTGTACATATGTATTTATGTGTTTATATGTGTATTTATGTCTGTAAAAACATATATACAAATATAAATACATAGATACATATGTGAGCACATATAAACACACACACACACACACACACACACATATATATATATATATATATATATATACATACATATTTAGACATATATAGGTATGTATCTCTATGTCAAAGCCATTTGCCTAACTTTTTTCTAACACCTCATATCATTGAGCCATTATATCTTTATTGTGCATTTTCTAAAAATGCTTTTTATTAGATAGTGTTATTATGAGTGTAACTCTGCTTTTTAATGTATTTTTGATGTGTTTTGTTTTGCGAAACAGCTAACCAGAGCTCTCAAGGCCGCTGTAATGATTTGCGTTTACTTTCAACTTGTAATATGAGCGATAAACTCGACGAGCGCAATCACTCTGGATAAATCCCTTTTTCCAATTTACAATGATCAAATTTGCTTTGTTCCTCTGTTAAAGAGATACCTAAGTAGGTTCCTGCAACACTACATGACAGGGTACAGTGCTGCCATCTAGTGCCCTTGCAAATGGATAACATTCTTACCAAACTGCTGCCATATAGTGCTCTAGACACGTGCACGCGCCTGAGCTTACATTCCTACTTTTCAACAAAAGA
Source organism: Bombina bombina (assembly GCF_027579735.1). Lineage (NCBI taxonomy): Eukaryota > Metazoa > Chordata > Amphibia > Anura > Bombinatoridae > Bombina > Bombina bombina. The sequence continues at coordinate 348,476,384 of NC_069504.1, read as the reverse complement.
TAACAAGAGAACGATGAAAATTTGATGATAGAAATAAATTAGAAAGTTGTTTAAAATTGCATGTTCTATCTGAATCATGAAATGTAAAGTTTTAGTTTCCTATCCCTTTAAATGCATTTACTGTGCTTCTAGACCTACTATCACTTGATGTTGTCAAGCTGCAAATCTATATGTTTGCTACCTGTTAAAACCATTTTTTTGTCAGAAATAGGCTAACATTAAGAGAATGTGCACACGAGCCTGCCCAGACAATACTCTTTACTATGAATAATGCCTAGAAATTATAATAGGCAAGTTTCATTATTCATCTTTAATTTTAGGAGAAACTCTGTACTGATCACTCCTCCTTATATTCTAATCAACTCACTAGTGTTGAGAATAAATGAAAGAAATACAAACAGTGCTTAGACGTCTGTCAAAAACAAATTTAACCAGGAAATGTTCATTTCAGTTTTTCTATAGGGATTTTTTAAAAATTAAACCAGATACATATTCTCATTAAAAAATAAACTTGAAGGGATTGGGAAAGGTCTACCTCAAACAAATATGAGCTTTTAAATGGATTTTCCCAAGTAGTATCTATTTTACTGAATTTTATGCTGCACTACATTAAAAGAATGTATAGATTCTAAACGCTGAAAGAGACATTGTCTATCATCTATATGAAATAAAATCAGTTAAATAGATTTTTTTGCATGAAAATGTTGAGTAAACTCTGTTGAAAATTTAAAGGGCCACTGTAAGTAAATATTTTCTATGCCTGTTACTAACTAACTACCCCAAATACGCTTTTTATCAATAGCATTTCATTAACATATCTCTACGGTATATCAGAAATCTTGTCTGCAGACACACAGTTACAAGCTGCTTTGCAGTTAGAAAGAGACAAACTAGCAGCCTTTTACAACAAGGAACATAAAAAACAATCTCTAAAACTGCAACAACTAAATTATGAAGGACGGAATAAATCGGGCCGTTCGTTGGCACGCTACTTAAAACAAAAAGCACACAAATCATACATTCTACATATAAAAGACGATCTTAACAGGGAATATTTCACCTCTAAATCCATTGCAAGCACATTTAGGGACTTCTACCAAAAACTCTACAACTTACACAATTCATCAGTCAGCCCAGCCCTAGATCAATCAGGACACGAAATCTCAGCCAATATTTAGATTCTTAGCCGAACTCCATCTCCCCCAAATCTCCTCTAACCAAAAATCTCAACTAGAAGAACCTATAACAATAGAAGAAGTTAAAACAGTTATCAAAGACCTCCCAAACGGCAAAACACCTGGTCCTGACGGATTCAGAAATCTTGTCTGCAAATTTAATTGTTTTCCAAACCCACTCCGTGGGTATCCTTTGCTCTGTACCAATCCGTTTACAATACCTAGGTTTCAAAATGGCGCTTTAAACACAAAGTTATTGGTTTAAGTATTTTGAACATGCAGTGCTGAAAATAGTGGGCAGGATAACGTGACATCATCGGTGAATAAAAGATATAACTTTTAGAACGTTATGAAACTTCGTTTTGGACAAAATATAGGTCAGTAGGTTTTAATTAATGTTTATTAACTTTAATATGTTAGTTGTTTAGCTTAAAAATGATAACAGAAAGTAATCCTTTAAAGTGCATTTTACAGGAAATGTATTTGTTGTATAAGGGATACCTAGATATTCATGGCTAAGTTTAAAACCACAATCAAAGCACTGTAATATATTTGTGAAACTTCTCTTTTTGATGGAACAGAAAACCTATATGATTACTATGTCCCTTTAAGCATTTTTTTTTTTGAGGGGGGGGGCACCACCTGGCAATTTTAATAATATGATCTATGACATGTCCAACATTCTTTCTTGCATATATTCATTTTTAAATGGAGTTGTTAACCTCATAATGTGTAGTGTTTGATTATTGTTTATTTACAATCTGGGTCATTCTGAATAAAAAAAAAATATTTGTGTGAATAAATCATTTTTTTTTGTTGTTTAGGGAATAATCTTATTGATTCTAAAGCACATTATTTTGCCTTTCAATGACATGTAAAATGTAATAATGTATTAACTTAAGAGTCAGAGCATAAAGATATTGTTACTGAAGACAAACATAACTATCCAAAAATGATCAAAACCTAACTCCACTTTAACATTGCAAGGGGTTAGGTAGGCGCAGGAGCAGCAATGCATTACTGAGAGCTAGCTGCCAATATATGCCTTTTGTCATTGGCTTACCTGGTGTGTTGAGCTAGCTCCTAGTAATGCATTGCTTGTTCTGTTTGATAATAGAAGTAAATCGGACACCTTTTAAAATTGCATTCTCTATCTAAATCATGAAAAATCAATGTGTTTCATATCCCTTTTTATCTCATATATTCTTGTTCTACTCGCTTGATAACTATCAGACTTTGTTCCTCTGTCTTAGCCTCTTTCCCTTCTCTTTGGCATTTTTCACCTTTCTAAGTGAACATTCTCTCCTTATCATAGCAGCTATCATTCTATTTCAGCCATCCCTGTTCACTCGCTGATCCTCTCTAGTGGATATTATCTTGTAGATCATATGCTTCTGTTTATTGATCATCATCTTTAAATTGTATTAAAGGCAGTTAAATTCTTATCCAAATTTAAAGGAACTGTCTACTCCAGATTTTTGTTTTGTTTTAAAAGATAGATAATCCCTTTATTATCCATTCCCCAGTTTTGCATAACCAATGCGGTTATATTAATAAACTTTTTACCTCTGTGATTACCTTGTATCTAAGCTTCTGCAGACTGCCCCATTATCTCAGTGCTTTAACAGACTTGTATTTGAACTAATCAATGCTCATAAATAACTTCACTGGAGTGAGCACATTGTTATCTGTATAGCACACATGAACTAGCACTGTCTAGCTGTGAAAATACACTAGAATAAGAGACGTCCTTCAGGGGCTTAGAAATTAGCATATGAGCCTACCTAGGTTTAGCATTCTTCAACAAAGAATATAAAGAGAAAGCAAATTTGATGATAAAAGTAAATTGGAAAGCTGTTTAAAATGTCATGCCCTATCTGAATCATGAAGATTAATTTTGACTAGACTGTCCCTTTAAGACCTTGTAGAGCCTTCCTTTATAAGAGTTAGTTTTTACACTAAGATATCTCATGAAAAAAAGATTTGGGTTAATGGGTTACACTACCCAAAAGATATATATATATATATAATGTTTTCAGGGTTGCCCCCGTCCTCAGATACAGTACTATATCTGAGGACTGGAGCAACCCCAAAAACGTAGCTTTTCCTACTTTCAGCATATATACCTTTTTTGAGGAGCACCACGTGGTTGTTTGTGGTAAAGAGTGCTGGGCTCACTTGCATTTGGTATATACTGTATATATATATATATATATATATATATATATATATATATATATATATATATATATATATATATATATATATATATATATATATATATATATATAAATAATATGACTTTATAAATACACTGTATGATTAGTGACAAATACTGTAACATTTTGTCTATATGATGCTATATTATAAAAAGAAAATTGCAGTACAAACGTAGCACAAAGGAATTGTAATTTTTTTTTCCAGTTTTTACACACATGGGGTGCCAACTTTAACATAAAATATCCAAAGATGCTTTGTGGCCACTATAGAAATAAATAGCAAAATAGATAGATAAATATATAGATAGATAGATTAGACAGATAGATAGATGATATATAATAGATAGATAGACTAAAAGATTGCTAGATGGGATGAAGCCACCAACCATCTTGCTAACCACAACCATGGACCATCAAATCCAACCATGATCGAACCAAACACTTTTCTGGGCTGCTTGGTGCTACTGTGACTCATGACACAAAAAGATAAATATTGAGCGGTATCTATAGACCTATATGGGCTGTTTATTTGCTATTAGTATACTATACAGGTATATACCGTTGAAATGACTTCAGGCATAAATAAACCAGTTTGAATGCAAATAAAAGTTGCACAAAAACATTAGAAATAGTACAGTTACACTCATAATAACACTATCTAATAAAAAATATTAAAGGGACAGTCTACTCCAGAATTTGTATTGTTTAAAAAAAGATATTCCGTTTATTACGCATTCCCAGTTTTGCCTCTGCAGACTGCCCCCTTATTTCAGTTCTTTTGACAGACTTGCATTTTAGCCAATCTCTGCTGATTCATACGTAAATCCACACGAGTGAGGACAATGTTATCTATATGGCACACATGAGCTAGCACTGTCTAGCTGAGAAAAACTGTCCAAATGCAATGAGATAAGAGGCAGCCTTCAAGGGCTTAGCAATTAGCATACAAACCTATCTTGGTTTAGCTTTGATGATAAAAGTAAATTGGAAAGTTGTTTAAAATTGCATAACCTATCTGAATCATGAAAGTTTAATTTTGGCTAAAGTGTCCCTTTTAAAAAGAAATTGCTTAAAAAAGTTATAAGGGCTCAAAGATATGAGGTCTCAGGTGTTAGAAAAAAAAAAGGCACGTAAAGGACTTTAGCATACACAGATACATACATATATATGTCTAAATATGTACAGTATATGTATGTATGTATATATACAGGTGGCCCATTGAAAAGCAGTGCACTAATTAAAATAGCCAGTAGGTGGAGCTTGTGTTTTAGCAAAGTTATGTTGAAATATTTTTATTGAGTTTTTCATAATACAGAAGAAAAAAGAAAAAGAAAAAAAGGATATTGGTTCAATTAAGAGCAATCTGATATAAGACATCTATGCCTGAATTTACCCGTTTGCATAAAGAAGCCTGTGTCCACAAAAAAAAAAGAATTATTACAGAAATATGCAAGTCACAACAGCTGATTTATGAGTTTCTGATTCTGTTAATGTATCAGTAGGCAACATACCCCTCTATCTAAGTCCCTAAAAATAAGGAAAGCTAATCCTTCAGAGTATAAGGATATTAAACATAAATACAATGAGTAAAACATATCACATCAATGAGGTACAGATCTCTACCCATCTTCAAAAATGTTTTAGCAAAGTTAAAGGGACATGAAACCCATTTTTTTTCTTTAATGATTTAGAAAGAACATGCATTTTCAAACAACTTTCTAATTTACTTCAAGTATCTCATTTGTTTCATTCTAGTTATATATTTTGCTGAAAAGCATATATAGATAGGCTCAGTAGCTGGTGATTGGTGGCTGCACATAGATGCCTCATGTGATTGGCTGACTCAAGTGCATTGATATTTATTCAACAAAGGATATCTAAAGAATGAAGCAAATTTGATAATAGAAGTAAATTGAAATGTTGTTTAAAATTGTATTGTCTACCTGAATCATGATAGAAAAAAATTGGGTTTAGTGTCCCTTTAAGCAAGTTTAACAGCCTGAACTTGATCTGTGTACACAGATCAGACCAGAGCTATCGAGCAAGATCTAGCAGCCACTTCCCTATTATCTTCCTGTCCAGCTGCTTGAGTTGAGGGTGCCTAATTGCCTATTAATCACTGCAGATTGAAATGCATAGAATAGGTGCAGACCCAATAGTATCTAACATGCTAACAATGCAGAGAACTGTTTGCAGAAAAATGCAAGTAAAAAAACGTTTTTGTTCATTAAACTTAGTTTGATGATGATGCAGTTTGTTGTGTAATTATTTTATTAGGTGATGTTTAGCAAATGTTTTTGTTCATTAAACTTAGTTTGATGATGATACAATCTATATTATTAGGTTTATAATGCTGTTTAGCATTTAAATCTTCATTTCAAACCTTTAAAAATAATGTATTAGGTGTTACTTATGACAATTTTGAGAGGGGCCTGGAACCTAACTCCCTCACTTCTCATTGACTTACATTATAAACTGGGTTTCAATTTACAACGGTTTCGATTTACAACCATTCCTCCTGGAACCTAACCCCGGCGTAAACTGAGGTCTACCTGTACTGTATATATACTGTGTATATATATATATATATATATATATATATATATACACATATAACCACATAAATACACACACACACACATATATATATATATATATATATATATATATATATATATATATATATAGAGAGAGAGAGAGAGAGAGAGAGAGAGAGAGAGAGAGAGCAGAAAATAAGAAAGACGGGGAAAAGCTCAAAGCAACTTTGTTTATTCAGAAACAAGTGACAGCGTTAAAAGCAAATATGGTATCAAGCGTAAGATCAATAAGAGCTGCAGATGGGCATACGTCTTACACGTTTCAGCTCCTATAGAGCATTACTCATAGACAATCTTGCTATAGCATGAACTCTAATATACTCCGTACATATTGCTTTATGCACTGGCTCACGGTTTTCTTTGAATGTATTAAGGTAGAGGCATAGCATTGCTTTGTTTTTATATATGTATATATATATATAAATATATATATATATATATACTGTATATATATATATATATATATATATATATATATATAGGCTTACCAGGCGCTGTCCCGGTGTCCTGCCCGATTGTTCATTCTGTCTTAGTGCTCCTTCTAGAGCTAGTAACATTACATCATTGCCGCCCTGCAACTAGTGATGTCCCGAACTGTTCGCCCGCGAACGGTTCACAGCGAACATAGCTTGTTCACGTTCGCGTTTGTGGGCGAACACATGGCGATCCGCCCCTATGTGTCATCATTGTGGAAACTTTGACCCTTTATGTCACAGCCGCCTGACACATTAGAGCCAATCAACATCAGACACTCCCTCACAGACACTCCCAGCTACTCGGAATCCGCCATTTTAGACTCATAACGACCTTGCTTTTTTAATGAGAGGACGTGTTGTGTTTTTGCTCCTGACATTAATAGGAAAAACATAGCTAGGCTAGTGTATTTACAGTCCAGAAGGACTCCACTCATCTCTGCTGCAAGCACAGCACCCCAAAAAGCCCTTTTTAGGGCTATATTTCGTGCCGTTTTTTATTTTTTTTTCGTTTTTTTTTTATTAGCATTTCCCTGGCTTTCAGCTGTGTGTTTAAGGCTCACAGCATATGCTGTGACTACTGCCACCACTGATATCTCCCTAACAACATTAGTTTAAATTTAACTAACCCAAAAATATAATTATTTTTCTAGTGTAATTTTTTTTCATTTTCTATCAGGCCAGTGTCACACAGCCTATACTCTGGTTCATTGCTCTGTGCCAGCCAGCAGCCACCAGTGTTAATATCCGTTTATAACATTATTTTAAATTAAAAAACAATAAAAATATTTTGCTAGTGTAATCTAATTACATTTACTATCATGCCTGTGTCTGTCAGGCTCACTCAGCATTAATATACCTCTTTTTTTCAGTATTTTGGTTAATTGGTCTGTGCCAGGCAGCCACCCAGCACTCATATCTATTCTCCTTCACCTTAATTTTAATATAAAAAAAAAAAAGTTTAAATTTGTTTGCTAGTGTAATCTAATATAATTTTCTATCAGGCCTGTGTGTTTTGCTGACATAGAGAGCCTACTGTGTTTACTTGCTGCCCTCCCTAGTCTATGAGCCACGACTCATATGTGTTTAACCTTTTTTTAATTCCCCCCCCAAAAAAATAATTTCAATCATTTTTCTAGTGTAATCTAATAGTATTTTCTATCAGGCGTGTGTGTATCCGACTTACAGAGCCTACTGTTTTTAATAGCTGCCCTTCCAAGGCTATCAGCCACGACTCATATGTATGTGCTTAACCTTTTTCTTAAAATTTCCAAAAAAAAGTCTTTAAATCATTATGCTAGTGTAATCTAATTGTATTTTCTATCAGGCCTGTGTCTAACTGTCTATCTGACTTACACAGCATACTGTTGTTATAATTGCTGCCCTACGTAGCAGCCAGCCAGTGCGACCACTCATAGAGTCATATGTGCATTGCACTTCTTAACATAATTTTAATATTAAAATCTAAAATTTTAAAATATTTTGCTAGTGTAATGTAACTTAATTTTCTATCAGTCCTGTGTTTTTGTCACTTACACAGCATACTGTGTTAAATTGCTGCCCTACCTACCATCCACGACTCATATCTGCCAGCCTGTCTGCCAGGCCCAAGTAGCCAATTAGTGGCACCAATCACAATTCTTGTAACAGTAATTAAAAAAAAAAATCATAATTTTTTGGACTGCAAATATTCAGTCTCCTAGTGCCATTGAATTTCATTTACCTCCTGCCTGCCACTGCCAGCCTTTTGTGCCAGGCCGTCTAGCCAACTATTTACACCAATCATAAATGTTGTCACAGACAGTATAGTTATTAATTTAAATAAAACATTTTTTTAGTGTTGATCTTAATCCTCAGTTTGCTTGTGCCCTAGAATTGCACTTTTCTACAGCCTTCCAAGCCTGTGTGCCAGGCCTACTTAATAAATATTTACACCAATCATATTTGTTGTGACAGTATTCTAATAATTAAAAATTAAAATTTTTGGTAATAGTTGCTGTGATTTGAATCCTCAGTTTGCTGGTGCCATTGAATAGCACTTTCCTCCTGCCTTGCAGCCTGCTGTGAGTCAGGCCCACCTAGCCAATTGTTGTCAGCAATCATATTTCTGTTAACAGTATTGCAAAAATTGTCAATCATCACTGTTTAGACTGTCAGTAATCAGTCTCCTAGTGTCCTTGAATTGCATCTACCTCCTGCCTGCCATCCTTTTGTGCCAGGCCGTTTTTCCAACTATTTACACCAATCCTAATTTTTTGTCACAGTATAGTTACTAATTAAAATTAAAAAAATCTTGATTGTTGATGATCTTAATCCTCAGTTTGCTCGTGTCCTAGAATTGCACTTTTCTACAGCCTTCCAAGCCTGTGTGCCAGGCCTACTTGAAAAATATTTACACCAATCATATTTGTTGTGACAGTATTCTAATAATTAAAAATTAAAATTTTTGGTAATAGTTGCTGTGATTTGAATCCTCAGTTTGCTGGTGCCATTGAATAGCACTTTCCTCCTGCCTTGCAGCCTGCTGTGAGCCAGGCCCACCTAGCCAATTGTTGTCAGCAATCATATTTCTGTTAACAGTATTGCAAAAATTGTCAATCATCACTGTTTAGACTGTCAGTAATCAGTCTCCTAGTGTCCTTGAATTGCATCTACCTCCTGCCTGCCATCCTTTTGTGCCAGGCCGTCTTGCCAACTATTTACACCAATCCTAATTTTTTGTCACAGTATAGTTACTAATTAAAATTAAAAAAATCTTGATTGTTGATGATCTTAATCCTCAGTTTGCTCATGCCCTAGAATTGCACTTTTCTACAGCCTTCCAAGCCTGTGTGCCAGGCCTACTTAAAAAATATTTACACCAATCATATTTGTTGTGACAGTATTCTAATAATTAAAAATTAAAATTTTTGGTAATAGTTGCTGTGATTTTAATCCTCAGTTTGCTAGTGCCATTGAATAGCACTTTCCTCCTGCCTTGCAGCCTGCTGTGAGCCAGGCCCACCTAGCCAATTGTTGTCAGCAATCATATTTCTGTTAACAGTATTGCAAAAATTGTCAATCATCACTGTTTAGACTGTCAGTAATCAGTCTCCTAGTGTCCTTGAATTGCATCTACCTCCTGCCTGCCATCCTTTTGTGCCAGGCCGTCTTGCCAACTATTTACACCAATCCTAATTTTTTGTCACAGTATAGTTACTAATTAAAATTAAAAAAATCTTGATTGTTGATGATCTTAATCCTCAGTTTGCTCATGCCCTAGAATTGCACTTTTCTACAGCCTTCCAAGCCTGTGTGCCAGGCCTACTTAAAAAATATTTACACCAATCATATTTGTTGTGACAGTATTCTAATAATTAAAAATTAAAATTTTTGGTAATAGTTGCTGTGATTTGAATCCTCAGTTTGCTGGTGCCATTGAATAGCACTTTCCTCCTGCCTTGCAGCCTGCTGTGAGCCAGGCCCACCTAGCCAATTGTTGTCAGCAATCATATTTCTGTTAACAGTATTGCAAAAATTGTCAATCATCACTGTTTAGACTGTCAGTAATCAGTCTCCTAGTGTCCTTGAATTGCATCTACCTCCTGCCTGCCATCCTTTTGTGCCAGGCCGTCTTGCCAACTATTTACACCAATCCTAATTTTTTGTCACAGTATAGTTACTAATTAAAATTAAAAAAATCTTGATTGTTGATGATCTTAATCCTCATTTTGCTCGTGCCCTAGAATTGCACTTTTCTACAGCCTTCCAAGACTGTGTGCCAGGCCTACTTGAAAAATATTTACACCAATCATATTTGTTGTGACAGTATTTTAATAATTAAAAATTAAAATTTTTGGTAATAGTTGCTGTGATTTGAATCCTCAGTTTGCTGGTGCCATTGAATAGCACTTTCCTCCTGCCTTGCAGCCTGCTGTGAGCCAGGCCCACCTAGCCAATTGTTGTCAGCAATCATATTTCTGTTAACAGTATTGCAAAAATTGTCAATCATCACTGTTTAGACTGTCAGTAATCAGTCTCCTAGTGTCCTTGAATTGCATCTACCTCCTGCCTGCCATCCTTTTGTGCCAGGCCATCTTGCCAACTATTTACACCAATCCTAATTTTTTGTCACAGTATAGTTACTAATTAAAATTAAAAAAATCTTGATTGTTGATGATCTTAATCCTCAGTTTGCTCATGCCCTAGAATTGCACTTTTCTACAGCCTTCCAAGCCTGTGTGCCAGGCCTACTTAAAAAATATTTACACCAATCATATTTGTTGTGACAGTATTCTAATAATTAAAAATTAAAATTTTTGGTAATAGTTGCTGTGATTTGAATCCTCAGTTTGCTGGTGCCATTGAATAGCACTTTCCTCCTGCCTTGCAGCCTGCTGTGAGCCAGGCCCACCTAGCCAATTGTTGTCAGCAATCATATTTCTGTTAACAGTATTGCAAAAATTGTCAATCATCACTGTTTAGACTGTCAGTAATCAGTCTCCTAGTGTCCTTGAATTGCATCTACCTCCTGCCTGCCATCCTTTTGTGCCAGGCCGTCTTGCCAACTATTTACACCAATCCTAATTTTTTGTCACAGTATAGTTACTAATTAAAATTAAAAAAATCTTGATTGTTGATGATCTTAATCCTCATTTTGCTCGTGCCCTAGAATTGCACTTTTCTACAGCCTTCCAAGACTGTGTGCCAGGCCTACTTGAAAAATATTTACACCAATCATATTTGTTGTGACAGTATTTTAATAATTAAAAATTAAAATTTTTGGTAATAGTTGCTGTGATTTGAATCCTCAGTTTGCTGGTGCCATTGAATAGCACTTTCCTCCTGCCTTGCAGCCTGCTGTGAGCCAGGCCCACCTAGCCAATTGTTGTCAGCAATCATATTTCTGTTAACAGTATTGCAAAAATTGTCAATCATCACTGTTTAGACTGTCAGTAATCAGTCTCCTAGTGTCCTTGAATTGCATCTACCTCCTGCCTGCCATCCTTTTGTGCCAGGCCGTTTTTCCAACTATTTACACCAATCCTAATTTTTTGTCACAGTATAGTTACTAATTAAAATTAAAAAAATCTTGATTGTTGATGATCTTAATCCTCAGTTTGCTCGTGCCCTAGAATTGCACTTTTCTACAGCCTTCCAAGCCTGTGTGCCAGGCCTACTTGAAAAATATTTACACCAATCATATTTGTTGTGACAGTATTCTAATAATTAAAAATTAAAATTTTTGGTAATAGTTGCTGTGATATGAATCCTCAGTTTGCTGGTGCCATTGAATAGCACTTTCCTCCTGCCTTTGCAGCCTGCTGTGAGCCAGGCCCACCTAGCCAATTGTTGTCAGTAATCATATTTCTGTTAACAGTATTGCAAAAATTGTCAATCATCACTGTTTAGACTGTCAGTAATCAGTCTCCTAGTGTCCTTGAATTGCATCTACCTCCTGCCTGCCATCCTTTTGTGCCAGGCCGTCTTGCCAACTATTTACACCAATCATAATTGTTGTCACAGTATAGTTACTAATTAAAATTAAAAGAATTTTGATTGTTGATCTTAATCCTCAGTTTGCTTGTGCCATTGAATTGCACTTTTCTACTGCCTGCCAGCCTGTGTGCCAGGCCCAACTATCCAATTAGTGCCAGCAATCATATTTCTTTTAACAGTATTGCAAAATGTGTCAATCATCACTGTTTTTACTGTCAATCTGCAGTCTACTAGTGCCCTTGAATTGCATTTTCCTCCTGCCTGCCTGCCTGTGTGCCAGTCCCAACTAGCCAATTAGTGCCACCACTCATATTTATTGTAACAGGATTGGAATTTTTGTTAATCATAACTGTTTTGACTGTGATTCTTCAGTCTCCTAGTGCCATTGAATTGCAGTTTCCTTTCTCCCAGCGTGTGTGCCAGACAGGCCCATTTGCCAAATAGTGCCAAACAATCATATTTGTTGCCACAGTACTTGTAAGTTGTAATATTTTAAAAAATTAACAATTTGTGATTTTTAAAACATCTGTCTTTTTTGTTGTTGTCAGTCTCACAGCGTATACTGTGCCCACTTTCACAGTGCCACCACTCAATTGGTGTAATAGTATTGTTAGTGTCCATTTAAAAAAAAATGACAGGCAGAGGCAGGCCACCCCGCAGGTTCCGTGGTCGTGGTGCTGTGATTCCTTTAGACCCTACAAATATGCACATTGTTAAGACGCCGGGTGCCAGGGGGGACGCAAAAACTTCTGAGGAGGACCTAGTTGAATGGCTAACACAGGAAACCCAATCTTCTTCAGCTTCCGCTGCTAGTCCTCCTAACCTTGACGCACCATCTAAGTCCAGCTGTGCTTTGGGCAGGTCTCAAGTGACCAGTGCCACTCCGCCGCCTGTCGCCACCACCAACACTAGCACCACAGCCGCTTCACTTGATCTGTCACAGGAGTTATTGACACATCATTTGGAAGAAATGAGTGATGCGCAACCATCATTGACAGAGGATGTATATAATAGTGATCAGTCTCAGTCAGGCAGCATACCGACATGGAGGTACGGTGTGATGATGATGATGATGATGTTGTACCCGCTGCTGCTTCCTTTCTTGATGTTTCAGATACAAGTGAAGCGGTTGATGATGATGTGTCGGTGGATGTCACGTGGGTGCCTGCTAGAAGAGAAGAAGAAGAGGGGGAAAGTTCAGATGGGGAGACAGAGAGGAGGAGGAGGAGACGATTTGGAAGCACTGGGAGGTCATCTCAAGGAGCTAGTGGCACAGTCAGACAGCATGCATCGTCACCAGGGGTCAGCCAGACAGCATGCCGACGCCCATCAACGCATGCTGTTGCCACCACCAGAATGCCGACATCGCAGAGCTCAGCAGTGTGGCATTTTTTTTGTGTGTCTGCCTCGGACAACAGCGATGCCATTTGCAACCTGTGCCAAAAGAAACTGAGTCGTGGGAAGTCCAACAGCCACCTAGGTACAACTGCTTTGCGAAGGCACATGGTCTCCCATCACAAAGGCCGATGGGAAGAACACATGAGTAGAAGCAGCACACAAAGTGAAAGCCACCCTCCTCCTCCTGCTCCAGCATCTTCAGCCACATCAACCAGTGCTGTCCTCCTTGCCCCCTCTCAACCATCCTCCACTCAGTCTCTCTTACGTAGCAGTTCCTGGTCATCTGCCCACAGTCAGGTGTCTGTCAAGGACATGTTTGAGCGTAAGAAGCCAATTTCTCAAAGTCACCCCCTTGCCCGGCGTCTGACAGCTGGCTTGTCTGAACTCTTAGCACGCCAGCTTTTACCATACAAGCTGGTGGAGTCTGATGCTTTCAAAAAATTTGTATCTATTGGGACACCGCAGTGGAAGGTACCTGGCAGAAATTTCTTTTCACAAAAGGCAATCCCAAACCTTTACTCTGTTGTTCGAAAGGAAGTTATGGCATGTCTGGCACACAGCGTTGGGGCAAGGGTCCATATGACCACGGATAGCTGGTCTGCAAAGCATGGTCAGGGCAGGTATATCACCTACACTGCGCATTGGGTAAACCTGCTGACTTCTGACAAGCATGGAATGCGTGGCTCTGCAGAAGAGTTGGTGACACCGCCACGACTTGCAGGCAGGCCTGCTGCTACCTCCTCTACTCCTCCTACTCCATCCTCTTCCATAACCTCTTCCTCGGCTGAGTCCTCTTCAAATTCTGCGTCTTGCTCCACATCTATGGCACCCCCCCAGCTCCCCAGGTACTATTCTACATCCCGGGTACGGCAGTGTCACGCCGTCTTGGGGTTGACTTGCCTGAAAGCGGAGAGTCACACCGCACCAGCACTCCTGAACGCCCTGAACGCACAGGTGGATCAGTGGCTGACTCCGCACCAACTGGAGATTGGCAAGGTTGTTTCTGACAATGGAAGTAATTTGGTGGCGGCATTGAAATTGGGCAAGTTGACACATGTGCCGTGCATGGCACATGTGTGTAATCTAATTGTACAACGATTTGTCCATAAGTACCCAGGCTTACAGGACGTCCTGAAGCAGGCCAGGAAGGTGTGTGGCCATTTCAGGCATTCCTACACGGCCATGGCGCACTTGTCTGATATCCAGCGTTGAAACAACCTGCCAGTGAGGTGCTTGATTTGCGACAGCCCGACACGGTGGAATTCAACACTCCTAATGTTTGACCGCCTGCTCCAACAAGAAAAAGCTGTTAATGAGTATTTGTATGACCGGGGTGCTAGGACAGCCTCTGGGGAGCTGGGGATATTTTTGCCAAATTACTGGACGCTCATGCGCAATGCCTGTAGGCTCATGCGTCTTTTTGAGGAGGTGACAAACCTTGTCAGTCGCACCGAAGGCACCATCAGCGACATTATACCATTTGTTTTCTTCGTGGAGCGTGCCCTGCGAAGAGTGCTGGATCAGGCAGTAGATGAGCGTGAAGAGGAAGCGGGAGAGTTGTGGTGTCCATCACCCCCGCAAACAGCCGAATCAGCATTGCTTGCTGGACCTGCGGCAATGCAGGAAGAGGATTGTGAGGAAGAGGAGTCAGAGGAGGAATGTGGCTTTGGGGAGGATGAGGAGAAGGAAGACCGAGCACAACAGTCATCCCAGGGTGCTCGTTGTTGTCACCTCTCTGGTACCCGTGGTGTTGTACGTGGCTGGGGGGAAGAAGATACCATCAGTGAGATCAGTGAGGAGGAGGAACGCGACATGATTAGCTCAGCATCCAACCTTGTTCAAATGGGTTCTTTCATGCTGTCGTGCCTGTTGAGGGACCCTCGTATAAAAAAGCTGAAGGAGAACGACCTGTACTGGGTGTCCACGCTCCTCGACCCCCGGTATAAGCATAAAGTGCCTGAAATGTCACCAAATTCCCGCAAGTCGGAAAGGATGGAGCATTTTCATAATAAATTAAAAACTATGCTTTACACAGCGTATAAGGGTGATGTCACAGCACCACGGGAATGTAACAGGGGAAGAGATGAAATTAATCCTCCTCCTCCCACGACCACGGTGGCAAGGACCGGGCGCTTTCCTGACATCTTGTTGATGGAGGACATGCGTACCTTTATAACTCCCATGCACCATCAGAGCCTTTCGGGATCCAGCCTTAGAGAAAGACTCAACCAACAGGTAGCAGACTACCTAGCTTTAACTGCGGATCTCGACACTCTCAGGAGCGATGGACCCCTTGATTACTGGGTGTGCAGGCTGGACTTGTGGCCTGAGCTATCCCAATTTGCAATGGAACTTCTGGCCTGCCCCGCTTCAAGTGTCCTGTCCGAAAGGACTTTTAGTGCAGCAGGAGGTTTTGTCACTGAGAAGAGAAGTCGCCTAGGTCAAAAAAGCCTTGACTATCTCACTTTTATAAAAATGAATGAGGGCTGGATCCCGAAGGGACTGATATTGGGCGATACATTTGAATAAAAAACTACTGATGATGATATGAGCTGGCTTGGGCTACAACTGGTACACAGGCTGGCCTTTTTTTTTTTGGTTATAAAGCCGGAGGACTTGCTTGACTTATCCGCCAACAACTAGTGTTCAAGCCACAAGCTTTTAGGGCACTTTATAAATGTTTTACAAACATCGATTTTTTTGGCCGCTGCTACAGCAGTTGCTACAACAATACCCCAATTTTTCAGTCAGTTGTACATTCCTAATTTTTCTGGCCTCTGCTGCAGCTCTGTGGGTACAAAACTCAAATAAAAAAAATAAGGCACATAACACTAGTGATTAAACTGTTACGAATTGTACAACTTAACACACCACTCATATCCGGTGGACCATTAAATTGAACGCAAAATGCCACAAATTTGAAAGTGTAGGACCGACCAAGCATCTTTATCCGTCTCTTGGTTGCTCTAAATTATCTCTGTGTTCCATCTATGCCATACCTGTACTCTATTGTGCAAAAGGGTGGCATATGTGGTGTTTCATGCTGTTGTGCCTGTTGCGGGTCGTGGCCCATGATATAAAAAGGCTGAAGAACGACCTGTAGTAATGGGTGCCCCATCCAGTTTTTAGAAAAATGTTCCTGGTTCCTCTCAATTATCTTTGGGTTTCTAAAATGGATGCCATACCTGTACTCGCTTGTGCAAAAGGATGGCATATGTGGTGGTGTTTCCTGCAGTTGTTTCTGTTGAGGGTGCTGGACCCTCTTATAAAAAAGCTGAAGGAGAAAGACCTGGAGTGGGAGTCCAAGCATGGTTTTTGGGACTATTTCACTTTTACAAACAATTATCTGTGGGTTTCACAAATCAATGCCGTACCAGTACACTATTGTTCCAAAGTATGCCATATGTTCTCTTTCCTGCTGGTATTTTGTTTGAGGGTCCTGGACCCTCTTATAAAAAGGCCTAAGGAGAAAGAGGTGTACTGGGTGTCCACTCATTTTTCTTTTCTATTTCACATTTGACCAAAATTATCTCTGGTTTTGTAAAATCAATGCTGTACCTGTACTCTATTGTTCAAAAGGATGCCATACGTCCTCTTTCCTGCTGGTGTTTTTTTTGAGGGTCCAGGACCCTCTTATAAAAAGGCCTAAGGAGAAAGAGGTGTACTGGTTGTCCACTCATTTTTATTTTTCTATTTAACAATTGACCAAAATGATCTCTGGGTTTGTAAAATCAATGCTGTACCTGTACTCTATTGTTCAAAAGGATGCCATACTTCCTCTTTCCTGCTGGTGTTTTTTTTGAGGGTCCAGGACCCTCTTATAAAAAGGCCTAAGGAGAAAGAGGTGTACTGGTTGTCCACTCATTTTTATTTTTCTATTTAACAATTGACCAAAATGATCTCTGGGTTTGTAAAATCAATGCTGTACCTGTACTCTATTGTTCAAAAGGATGCCATACGTCCTCTTTCCTGCTGGTGTTTTTTTTGAGGGTCCAGGACCCTCTTATAAAAAGGCCTAAGGAGAAAGAGGTGTACTGGGTGTCCATCAAATCATTTTTTTGATTCAAATTTCCATTTGCAAAAAATTATCTATGGGTTTCTAAAATAAATGCCTTTCCTGTACTCTATTGTTCAAAAGTATGCCATATGTTCTCTTTCCTGCTGGTGTTTTTTTTGAGGGTCCAGGACCCTCTTATAAAAAGGCCTAAGGAGAAAGAGGTGTACTGGGTGTCCATCGAATCATTTTTTTTATTCAAATTTCCATTTGAAAAAAAATATCTATGGGTTTCTAAAATCAATGCCTTTCCTGTACTCTATTGTTCAAAGGTATGCCATATGTCCTCTTTCCTGCTGGTGTTTTGTTTGAGGGTCCTGGACCCTCTTATAAAAAGGCCTAAGGAGAAAGAATTGTACTGGGTGTCCATCCAATCATTTTTTTAATTCAAATTCACGGTTGCAACAAATTATCCCCGGGTTTCTAAAATCAATGCCTTTCCTATAATCTTTTTTTCACAAAGGATGCCATATGTCCTCTTTCCTACTGCTGGTTTTGTTGAGTGTCCTGGAGCCTCTGCTAAAAAGGCCTAAGGATAAAGAAGTGTAATGGGTGTCTATTCAATGTTTTTTTAGATTTCCCGGTTGTAACAAATTTTTTCTGTCTTTCTAAAATCAATGCCTTTGCTGTAATCTATTTTTCAAAAGGATGCCATATGTCCTCTTTCATGCTGTTCTTTCTGTTGAGGCTCTGGGACACTCTTATAAAAAGGACTAAGGATAAAGAAGTGTACTGGGTGTCCAATCAATGTTTTTTTCTATTTCCCGGGTCATATAACTGATCTCTGTGTTTCTAAAATCAATGCCTTTCCTGTAATCTAATTTTCAAAAGTATGCCATATGTCCTCTTTCCTGCTGGTGTTTTTTTTGAGGGTCCAGGACCCTCTTATAAAAAGGCCTAAGGAGAAAGAGGTGTACTGGGTGTCCATCGAATCATTTTTTTTATTCAAATTTCCATTTGCAAAAAATTATCTATGGGTTTCTAAAATCAATGCCTTTCCTGTACTCTTACTCTATTGTTCAAAAGTATGCCATATGTCCTCTTTCCTGCTGGTGTTTTGTTTGAGGGTCCTGGACCCTCTTATAAAAAGGCCTAAGGAGAAAAAATTGTACTGGGTGTCCATCCAATCATTTTTTTTATTCAAATTCACGGTTGCAACAAATTATCCCCGGGTTTCTAAAATCAATGCCTTTCCTATAATCTTTTTTTCACAAAGGATGCCATATGTCCTCTTTCCTACTGCTGGTTTTGTTGAGTGTCCTGGAGCCTCTGCTAAAAAGGCCGAAGGATAAAGAAGTGTACTGGGTGTCTATTCAATGTTTTTTTAGATTTCCCGGTTGTAACACATTTTTTCTGTCTTTCTAAAATCAATGCCTTTCCTGTAATCTATTTTTCAAAAGGATGCCATATGTCCTCTTTCATGCTGTTGTTTCTGTTGAGGCTCCGGGACACTCTTATAAAAAGGCCTAAGGATAAATAAGTGTACTGGGTGTCCAATCAATGTTTTTTTCTATTTCCCGGGTCATATAACTGATCTCTGTGTTTCTAAAATCAATGCCTTTCCTGTAATCTAATTTTCTAAAGGATGCCATATGTCCTCTTTCATGCTGCTTTTAGATTTCCCGGTTGCAACAAATTATCTCTGGGTTTCTAAAATCAATGCCTTTCCTGTAATCTATTAGTCACAAGGATGCCATATGTCCTCTTTCATGCTGTTGTTTCTGTTGAGATTTCACGGTTGCAACTAATGATCTCTGTGTTTCTAAAATCAATGCCTTTCCAGAAATCTATTTTTCTAAAGGATGCCATATGTCCTCTTTACTGCTGCTGGTTTTGTTGAGGGTCCTGGAGCCTCTGCTAATAAGGCCTAAGGATAAATAAGTGTACTGGGTGTCTAATCCATTTTTTTTTTTAGATTTCCCGGTTGCAACAAATTATCTCTGGGTTTCTAAAATCAATGCCTTTCCTGTAATCTATTAGTCACAAGGATGCCATATGTCCTCTTTCATGCTGTTGTTTCTGTTGAGGCTACGGGAGACTCTTCTAAAAAGGCCTAAGGATAAAGAAGTGTACTGGGTGTATAATCTATGTTTTTTTAGATTTCACGGTTGCAACTAATGATCTCTGTGTTTCTAAAATCAATGCCTTTCCTGTAATCTAATTTTCTAAAGGATGCCATATGTCCTCTTTCATGCTGCTGGTTTTGTGGAGGGTCCTGGAGCCTCTGCTAAAAAGGCCTAAGGATAAATAAGTGTACTTGGTGTATAATCGAAGTTTTTTGAGATTTCACGGTTGCAACTAATGATCTCTGTGTTTCTAAAATCAATGCCTTTCCAGAAATCAATTTTTCTAAAGGATGCCATATGTCCTCTTTACTGCTGCTGGTTTTTTGAGGGTCCTGGAGCCTCTGCTACTAAGGCCTAAGGATAAATAAGTGTCCTGGGTGTCTAATCCATTTTTTTTTAGATTTCCCGGTTGCAACAAATTATCTCTGGGTTTCTAAAATCAATGCCTTTCCTGTAATCTATTAGTCACAAGGATGCCATATGTCCTCTTTCATGCTGTTGTTTCTGTTGAGGCTCCAGGAGACTCTTCTAAAAAGGCCTAAGGATAAAGAAGTGTACTGGGTGTATAATCTATGTTTTTTTAGATTTCACGGTTGCAAAAAATTATCCACGGGTTTCTAAAATCAATGCCTTTCCAGTAATCTATTATTCACAAGGATGCCATATGTACTTTTTGATGCTGTTGTTTCTGTTGAGGCTCCGGGAGCCTCTTATTAAAAAGGTCTAAGGAAAAATAAGTGTACTGGGTGTCTAATCAATGTTTTTTTCTATTTACCGGTTGCAACTAATGATCTCTGTGTTTCTGAAATCAATGCCTTTCCTATAATCATTTTTTCAAAAGGATGCCATATGTCCTCTTTCCTGCTGCTGGTTTTGTCGAGGGTCCTGGAGCCTCTGCTGAGCATAATAAAAAAAATTTTTAATTTAACTTGACTTAATAACTGAAGCATGACTTCAGGAGTCAGGTGTGGTCGTAGGTAGTGGTTGTTAGCAGATTATTTTTATTGCAAATTGCAATTGCCACAGCGTGCATAAAATGTGCGTCACTAGTCCAAATTTTAACTTTTTTTTCAGGATTAGTTTGGGGTCCGGTGCAATATTGGAAACGCAAAAAACAGGTCTCCGTACCCGTTGATATAAGGGGTGACTACTAGTGCTTTTACCAGGCTCCTCTTGGATAGCCCCAGAAAGTGTGACTATGAATCCCAAAAAGAAAATTAAATTAAGGTTGAAAAATAACTCCAAAGTAACTTGTAAGACCTGGAGCTCCTCAAACACACGTCCTACCGCAACAGCTATAGGCTCCGCCACCCACAAATCTTAACTTTTTCATGCCAATTGATATTGCCACAGCTGGAACAACAGTAAATAACATGTGCGTCACCACAGTCTCCGAAGCTGTTGTCGGATGTATACAAAAACACTGATAAAGTATTCCTTTAGGAGCGCAAAGAGATGGCTACCGGAACACTCCAGGAACTTCACAAGAGTGGCTGTATTGTGTTTCTGGTGATGTTTGAGACATCTGGGTAGTGTACAGGGAGGGCAAAAATCCTCTCCATCTCTGTGCACCACAGGACAGGACGTCCTTGTCATCCATAAGCACATGAAATTGCTGGCATTTTCGTTGCTTCAAGAAGTTCATTTTTTGTGGTGATAGTACAGAATTAAATAAACTTTGGTTTCCTACCATACTCAAGACAATCTTGTATTTCAAGCTTCGTACTTGCTGTGGGAAACAGTGGCCTGTCCATACCAGGAAGATGATTTAGACAGAAGTAACGAGCTCTGCTTGCAGGTGACACATGTTTATCGTCAATCATCAAAGGGGTTGCGTGCAGAATATGGCTGATGGCCCCTTATTCACATGTTTGTCCAGAGCCACAACATTTGCAAACAGCCAGAAGAAAGGTTGGTTCTCACCAGCCTTAAGTTGAGCTTCATTTACCAAATGCTGATATTCAAAAAAATAGACAAACAGTGCCTTAAATAACACATTTGCGATATGGATTCACCAGAGCAAGGTCATTGCAAGTACTAAGTTCCCACGATAACAAAATTAAAATGCCACAACTACGAAATCTTCACCTTCAGATTATTATTGTCACACTCCATTGTACTCCTATGCCCAGCTCCCTGCTCTTGTTTTTGTTGAGGATCCTGGAGCCTCTGCTGAAAAGGCCTATGGATAATAAAGTGTACTGGGTGTCTGTTCAATGTTTTTTTTTATTTCCCGGTTGCAACTAATTATCTCAGTGTTTCTAAAATCAATGCCTTTCCTGTAATCTATTATTCAAAAGGATGACATATGTCCTCTTTCATGCTGTTGTTTCGGTTGAGGCTCCGGGACCCTCATATTAACAAGGCCTGAGGATAAATAAGTGTAACCGGTGTCTAATGAATGTTTTTTTCTATTTCACGGGTCATATAAATGATCTGTGGGTTTCTAAAATCAATGCCTTTCCTGTAATGTATTATTCAAAAGGATGACATATCTCCTCTTTCATGCTGTTGTTTCGGTTGAGGCTCGGGGACCCTCGTATTAAAAAGGCCTGAGGATAAATAAGTGTAACGGGTGTCTAATCAATGTGTTTTTCTATTTCACGGTTGCAAATAATGATCTGTGGGTTTCTAAAATCAATGCCTTTTCTGTAATCTTTTATTCAAAAGGATGACATATCTCCTCTTTCATGCTGTTGTTTCGGTTGAGGCTCCGGGACCCTCGTATTAAAAAGGCCTGAGGATAAATAAGTGTAACGGGTGTCTAATCAATGTTTTTTTCTATTTCACGGTTGCAAATAATGATCTGTGGGTTTCTAAAAGCAATGCCTTTACTGTAATCTTTTATTCAAAAGGATGACATATCTCCTCTTTCATGCTGTTGTTTTGGTTGAGGCTCCGGGACCCTCTTATTAAAAATGCCTGAGGATAAATAAGTGTAACGGGTGTCTAATGAATGTTTTTTTCTATTTCACGGGTCATATAAATGATCTCTGGGATTCTAAAATCATTGCCTTTCCTGTAATCTATTATTCAAAAGGATGACATATCTCCTCTTTCATGCTGTTGTTTCGGTTGAGGCTCCGGGACCCTCGTATTAAAAAGGCCTGAGGATAAATAAGTGTAACGGGTGTGTAATCAATGTTTTTTTCTATTTCACGGTTGCAAATAATGATCTGTGGGTTTCTAAAATCAATGCCTTTACTGTAATCTTTTATTCAAAAGGATGACATATCTCCTCTTTCATGCTGTTGTTTCGGTTGAGGCTCCGGGACCCTCGTATTAAAAAGGCCTGAGGATAAATAAGTGTAACGGGTGTGTAATCAATGTTTTTTTCTATTTCACGGTTGCAAATAATGATCTGTGGGTTTCTAAAATCAATGCCTTTACTGTAATCTTTTATTCAAAAGGATGACATATCTCCTCTTTCATGCTGTTGTTTCGGTTGAGGCTCCGGGACCCTCGTATTAAAAAGGCCTGAGGATAAATAAATGTAACGGGTGTGTAATCAATGTTTTTTTTTCTATTTCACGGTTGCAAATAATGATCTGTGGGTTTCTAAAATCAATGCCTTTACTGTAATCTTTTATTCAAAAGGATGACATATCTCCTCTTTCATGCTGTTGTTTCAGTTCAGGCTCCGGGACCCTCGTATTAAAAAGGCCTGAGGATAAATAAGTGTAACGGGTGTCTAATGAATGTTTTTTTATATTTCAAGGGTCATATAAATTATCTCTGGGATTCTAAAATCAATGCCTTTCCTGTAATCTATTATTCAAAAGGATGACATATCTCCTCTTTCATGCTGTTGTTTCGGTTGAGGCTCCGGGACCCTCGTATTAAAAAGGCCTGAGGATAAATAAGTGTAACGGGTGTCTAATCAATGTTTTTTTATATTTCACGGTTGCAAATAATGATCTGTGGGTTTCTAAAATCAATGCCTTTCCTGTAATCTATTATTCAAAAGGATGACATATCTCCTCTTTCATGCTGTTGTTTTGGTTGAGGCTCCGGGACCCTCTTATTAAAAAGGCCTGAGTATAAATAAGTGTAACGGGTGTCTAATCAATGTTTTTTTCTATTTCACGGTTGCAAATAATGATCCGTGGGTTTCTAAAATCAATGCCTTTACTGTAATCTTTTATTCAAAAGGATGACATATATGTCCTCTTTCATGCTGTTGTTTCGTTTGAGGCTCCGGGACCCTCGTATTAAAAAGGCC
Source organism: Bombina bombina (assembly GCF_027579735.1). Lineage (NCBI taxonomy): Eukaryota > Metazoa > Chordata > Amphibia > Anura > Bombinatoridae > Bombina > Bombina bombina. The sequence goes on along the minus strand of NC_069504.1, from coordinate 348,452,702 downwards.
TGAGGATAAATAAGTGTAACGGGTATCTAATGAATGTTTTTTTCCATTTCCCGGGTCATATAAATGATCTGTGGGTTTCTAAAATCAATGCCTTTCCTGTAATCTATTATTCAAAAGGATGACATATCTTGTCTTTCATGCTGTTGTTTCGGTTGAGGCTCCAGGACCCTCTTATTAAAAATGCCTGAGGATAAATAAGTGTAACGGGTGTCTAATGAATGTGTTTTTCTATTTCAAGGGTCATATAAATGATCTCTGGGATTCTAAAATCAATGCCTTTCCTGTAATCTATTATTCAAAAGGATGACATATCTCCTCTTTCATGCTGTTGTTTCGGTTGAGGCTCCGGGACCCTCGTATTAAAAAGGCCTGAGGATAAATAAGTGTAACGGGTGTCTAATCAATGTTTTTTTATATTTCATGGTTGCAAATAATGATCTGTGGGTTTCTAAAATCAATGCCTTTCCTGTAATCTATTATTCAAAAGGATGACATATCTCCTCTTTCATGCTGTTGTTTCGGTTGAGGCTCCGGGACCCTCTTATTAAAAATGCCTGAGGATAAATAAGTGTAACGGGTGTCTAATGAATGTTTTTTTCTATTTCAAGGGTCATATAAATGATCTCTGGGATTCTAAAATCAATGCCTTTCCTGTAATCTATTATTCAAAAGGATGACATATCTCCTCTTTCATGCTGTTGTTTCGGTTGAGGCTCCGGGACCCTCGTATTAAAAAGGCCTGAGGATAAATAAGTGTAACGGGTATCTAATGAATGTTTTTTTCGATTTCCCGGGTCAAATAAATGATCTCTGGGATTCTAAAATCAATGCCTTTCCTGTAATCTATTATTCAAAAGGATGACAGTACTACCAAAATACAGCCAATGAAGGGCCTTAGGAAGACTGAGCCAAGGTTGGATTGTAGTATTTGGTTAGGCTAATCATGATGGCCATGTAGACCACCACCACCGAGAGTCATGGAAGTAACAGGGATGAGATGAAAGAGCTAAGAATAGTAGAACTTGAAACAACAGAGTTAGCCATGGGTGTTAGTGCAAAACCGCTTGGCTTTTTTTTGGCTTTGGGTGCGGCTATTCATGCAGGCCATATAGAGCTTCCACCATTCGGTGTCGTATCAGCTATTAAACTAATAAGAACAGTACTACCAAAATACAGCAAATGAAGGGCCTTAGGAAGACTGAGCCAAGGTTGGATTGTAGTATTTGGTTAGGCTAATCATGATGGCCATGTAGACCACCACCACCGAGAGTCCTGGAAGTAACAGGGATGAGATGAAAGAGCTAAGAATAGTAGAACTTGAAACAACAGAGTTAGCCATGGGTGTTAGTGCAAAACCGCTTGGCTTTTTTTTGGCTTTGGGTGCGGCTATTCATGCAGGCCATATAGAGCTGCCAACATTCAGTGTCGTATCAGCTATTAAACTAATAAGAACAGTACTACCAAAATACAGCCAATGAAGGGCCTTAGGAAGACTGAGCCAAGGTTGGATTGTAGTATTTGGTTAGGCTAATCATGATGGCCATGTAGACCACCACCACCGAGAGTCATGGAAGTAACAGGGATGAGATGAAAGAGCTAAGAATAGTAGAACTTGAAACAACAGAGTTAGCCATGGGTGTTAGTGCAAAACCGCTTGACTTTTTTTTGGCTTTGGGTGCGGCTATTCATGCAGGCCATATAGAGCTGCCAACATTCGGTGTCGTATCAGCTATTAAACTAATAAGAACAGTACTACCAAAATACAGCCAATGAAGGGCCTTAGGAAGACTGAGCCAAGGTTGGATTGTAGTATTTGGTTAGGCTAATCATGATGGCCATGTAGACCACCACCACCGAGAGTCCTGGAAGTAACAGGGATGATGAGATGAAAGTGCTAAGAATAGTACTACTTGAAACAACAGAGTTAGCCATGGGTGTTAATCCAAGACCGCTTGGATTTATTTTTGTATTGGGTGCGGCTAATCATGCAGGCCATATAGAGCTGCCACCATTCGGTGTTGTATCAGCTATAAAAATAATAAGAACTGTACTATCAAAATACAGACAATGAAGGGCCTATGATGACTGAGCAAAGGTTGGATTGTAGTATTTTGTTCGGCTAATCATGATGGCCATGTAGACCACCCGTAACAGGGATGAAAGTGCTAAGAATAGTACTAATTGAAACAACCGAGTTAGCCATGGGTGTTAGTCTAAGACCACTCTGATTTTTTTTGGGTTTGGGTGCAGCTAATCATGAAGGCCAGATAGACCTGCCACCATTTGGTGTTGTAACAGGTATGAAACTGCAAAGAACAGTACTACTTAACACAACCTACTTACCATGGGTCCCAGAGCATATGTTTGGTTGTTATATTTTGTAAGGGTAATCATGCAGGCCATATAGACCTCCACCAATAGGGTGAGTATGAGTAACAGCTATTAAAATGCGAAGGACATTACTAATTAACACAACATAGTTACCATGGGTCGCAGACCAAGAGCAGATGTCTTATTACTATATTTTGTATGGGTAATCATCCAGGCCGTATAGACCTCACCAAATAGGGGGAGTTACAGAGATTAAAGTGCTAAGAATGGTAGTACTTAAAACACAACCTACTTAAAATAGGTAGCAGACCACATATCTTATTATTATAATTTTTCAGGGTAATCTGGCAGGCCATATAGAACACCCCCGATAGGGGGGGGGGGAACAGGGATTAAAGTGCTAAGAAAAGTACTAATTAACACAAGCTAGTTGGGTCCAAGAACGCATGTTTGATTATTAGAATTTATTAGGGTAATTATATATCTAACAAATCTATCTATTTCTCTTCTATCGATTCTATCTAACTATCAATCTATGTATATCTATCTATCCTATCTATCAATCTATCTTCTGTCCGGGATGTTTTGAGACAGCCACTTTGGGAATGTTAGTTGATTTAGGCCCATTTTGGGTTAAAAGCAGACTCTGCATAAACTATGTAATTTTCCATGGGAGTTTTGCCAGGGATCCCCCTCCAGCATGCGACAGTCCAGGTGTTAGTACCCTTGAAACAACTTTTCCATCACTATTGTGGCCAGAAAGAGGTTTTAAAATTTGCCTGCCTATTGAATTCAATTTTAGGTTCGCGACATCACTACCTGCAACTGCTTGCTCCCAGCGCTCATATTCAGATCTTCCTCCCTCCGAGGCATCGCTTGAAAGAACTAACCTTATGAAACGTCACTTCCTCCCAGCGCGCAGTAAGGGAGAAGAAAGTGAAATGTGCAGGACGGATTCATTAAGCAGGAATAATAAGGTAACTTTGTCTTTGATCATATTTACTAATGCTACCCAAATGGCTGCCTCCTCTGCTATCATGTACCCTTACCAGCACCATATTTTAAAACAGCCTGTGGCATGCAGAAAAATGACAAGGCACAGATTTGATCTTTTTACATCCTAAACAAGTTAATGGATGACTTATATTAAATATACTGTTGGATGTCTTAACGTCTTAATAAAAATTAGATTAAAAGTTGCTTTGTTCATTAGTTCATTTTAGAGCTGCCAATTTCTATACTACAGTTTTATACATTTTAAAATAACAGTCTATACTGGTAAAAACCCCTGTAGATGGTGTGCACTGACTCATCAACAGATTTGCACTACTATGGTATCTGGCCTGGAAAAAAGAAGTCTTAAAAAAAAAAAAATCAAAGTGGCTGCCATATTTTTGATGAAACTTTCTCTCTCCTCTTCCTTTACTCAGAAAATGGAGGACTGATATTTATTTATATTTTTACTGGCCAGGGGTGGAGCTGGAAAATTAGTTACGGTTGGCAATCACTACGCCACCCCTTGGCCACACCCACATAGGCACTGCACCAGGTGGTCCCAGTTTCACCTCTAAAAATTATAGTAAGCCTAAATATATACATATATATATATATATATATATATATATATATATATATATATATATATATATATATATATATATATATATATATATATATATATATATATATATATATATATGCATTGGAGCCCTTTGCAGTCAAGTAGCTAAAAACATGAAAAATCATATTTGTGCAATATTTACATTTAATAAAGTGTTTAACTGTGTTTGTAATGTAAATATTTCAAATGCCAATGTTCTCCACATTGGGGAGTATGTAAGTATTTTTTTATTTTTTATTTTTTTATTTTTTATTTTCAAAAACAGCTTTATTAAACAGAATATGAATCCAATTACAATTTGAAAATGTCAATAACAAAAAAGGAGTAAAAACTGTTTCATCACAGATTCCAAATGTAAGCTATAATGATATGCTGTTGCATTTTACAAATATATGCATCACATAAAAAAAAAAAAAAAAAAAAAAAGAAAAGAGAAAGAAAAGAAACATAAAAAGGACTATATAGGTTAATCAGCCATGAAGATTCCACTGCACTCTCTTATATAAGCATCCGTGGGAAGAGAAATAGCAAGGAAAATTAAGTCACTTAGTTGTAGGTGGATACACTGCCAATATGGCACCATAAAGTATCACTAGGTCTGGGATGTACTGTTTGGTCGTGTCAGTATATAAGTCTCCCAAGTAATTTTCATCTGGGTGTAGATATCTATTCTGTTATTTTTCATGAAGGCATACTCTTCTAAATCTAGGAAATGGTGCAACTGATGCTGCCATTGAACTAACGTAGGGACTTCCCTGTTCTTCCACCCCCTTGCCACTAGGATTTTAAAGCTATTGCTTGCTACGTATAGTAGCCTCTGTTTATATCCACTGACTTTACCATGAGTAATATTAAATAGCCAAATTGTTGGGTCCGCTGGCACCTCTACCTCTAACATGATTGAGGTTTCTCTTGCTATGTTCTCCCACATATGCTGCAGAGGTGGACATGTCCACCATATGTGAGCCATGTTTCCTGGTGTACCCCCACACCTCCAACATCTCTCATTGCTGGAAGGGAATATTTTATGAATTTGTGAGGGCGTGAGGTACCACCTCTGTATTATCTTCAAGTTTAATTCCACTAACCTGCTGGATGCAGAGGTCTTCGTTATTGAAGCAAACATACGTGTTCTATCTATGTGTGAAAATTCAACGTTAAGTTCCCTTTCCCAGCTGTCCAAATAGTGTGGTGTGGTCGAGGTCAGTTGTAAGATAGAGTATGTAAGTGAAAGAGTCCTCCTAGTCGGAGTGGATGATTTACATAGAGTTTCAAATGGGGTTGGGGGCCGTAAGAGATTCCTTCTGTCTTTGTGTTTAAAGATATAGGAATGACACTGTCTTAATAAAAACCAGTTTTTGAAAATAATAAGTCCGTCGTCTGTCAGTTCTCTATTGGACCTCAGATTCTGTTCGCACCCTAGGTGGAACATCATTACAGCTCTTTGATTATTTATGAGTTGGGGATCCCTCAGCATACTAGCTCCCAGAGCAAAATCTACATTGTCAGTGAAGGAGGTCAGAGGCGAAAACCTCGAGGAGACATGCGGGTACTCTATGATGATTCTATCCCAAGTCTTAAATGTTTCCGAGATTATGGCATTTTGGGCTATGCCGGACGAGAGCAATGCTCGCCTCTGCCAGCAGAGAGTCCCTAGGTGTTGCTGTCCTGAGATGTCATGTTCCAAGTTAACCCAAGCCTTGGTGTCAAAATTCGTAAACCAATCTATGATCCTTTGCATAAATACTGCCTGTCTGTATTTTTTAAGATTGGGTACCCCCAGTCCCCCATTTTTAACATGTAAGTGCATAAGCCTTTTGTTAATTCTGGCCCTACGTTTGTCCCAAATGTAGTCGTAAATAGTATTTTGTAGGTTCGCTAGGTAGTTGGGGGGGAGTGGAATGGGTAGAGTCTGAAATAAGTACAATAATCGTGATAAGATGTTCATTTTTATCGTGTTTATTCTTCCTAGCCATGAGATGTTATGAGACCTCCACGAGGACATGTCGTTGATGATGGACCTCTGCAGTGTTTTATAATTGAGAGAGAACATTTCCGGGATGGAGGGGGCTAGCATGATTCCCAGATATTTTAAACCTGTCTTTTGTAATTTGAAAGGGCAAATCTCCTGTATATGTGTTGTAAGGTGGGCATTACTCTGTAAGATTAACATTTCGGATTTGTTCTTATTAACTACGAAATTGGATACTAAGTGGAAGTGGTCTAGTTCTCTAAGCAACTGTTGGATCGAATCAAGAGGGTTAGTCAGAAAAAAGAGGATATCGTCGGCATATAGCAGGGTCTTATGCTCTGTGTCTCTTATTTGGATGCCTGAAATGCTTGGATTGTGTCGTACTTTTGATGCCAGAGTTTCCACCACACAGGCAAATAGCAGAGGCGATAATGGACACCCCTGCCTGGTCCCATTAGAGATATGAAATGGCTCTGACAGAATCCCATTCACTCTCACCCTTGCCAATGGGGCAACGTAAAGAGCGAAGATCTTGGATATAAAGGAGTTATCTATGCCAAATTTTTGTAATGTAAGACGCAAAAAGGTCCAACCGACGCGGTCAAAAGCTTTTTCCGCGTCGGTTGAGACCACCACTGCTGGTGTCTTATGGGATTGTAGGTAGTTAATTAGATGGAAAGCCCTCACAGTGTTATCCTTTGCTTCCCGTGAGTGGATGAAGCCTACTTGATCGTTGGAAATTATGTGTGGGAGAATTAACTTGAGTCTATTTGCTAGGACCTTTGCATAAATTTTTACATCCACATTAAGCAAGGATATAGGTCTAAAATTTTCAGCCCTATCCGGGTTTTTGCCCTGTTTCGGTAGAACAGTAATATGGGCTTCCAACCCCATCGGGGCAAAGGGATTTTCCTCTGAGGTATCGTTAAAGAGTGAGAGCAGATGGGGTATTAGAATATCCCTAAATCTTTTAAAGTATTGAGTAGTGAACCCATCCGGGCCTGGAGCTTTATGTGCTGGTAGCTGTGCTATTATATTTTTAACCTCCTCATAAGTGATCTGTGCCGTGAGGGATTGATTTTGTTCCTGGGTTAACTGCGGGAGGGGGATATCTTTCAAATATTCATGCATGTCTTTGTCTCTGTCCAAGTGTGGAGCCTCTGCATTATGTAAATTATAAAGTTGTTCGTAATATAGCCGGAAGGTTTCCGCTATCTGGTTTGAGGTATGTAGCTTTCTATTCTGTTTGTCGTGAAGTGATAAGATATAATTTCTATTTATCCTCCTCTTTAGTTTTCTAGCTAGGATCGGGCCACTCTTGTTGTCCCCCTCGTAATATTTTTGACTGAGTTTGAATGCCCGGAGCTTACATTCCTTGCCCATCAAGGTATTTACTTGTGTTCTACACTCAGCGATTTTCAAATTGATATCGGCCTGATTAGGGTGGGTAACCAGCAGGCCCTCAAGGTGGGCTAGTGTATGAAGTGCATCATTTAACAGTCTATTGGCTTGCTTGGTGTGGTGGGTATAGATACTAATTAACTCTCCCCTGATGACCGCCTTGTGGGCATCCCATAGTGTTCTACTATCCACTGCTGGGCGTGTCGCTACATTGATGGTAAAGTATTCCGTAATGGCCTTTTCTATACGTAGGAGGTTTATAGGATCATCCAGGATGCTATCTTCTAGTCTCCAGACATGTTGATGTCTGGGGACGTGGGGCCAGCTAAATTCGCATCGGACCATGGAATGGTCAGACCAGGAATTAGGGAGAATCCTTAGACGTGTGACTCTGGCTAAACTAGTGACATCTACCATAAAATAGTCTATACGGGAATGTCTATTGTGGGGGTTAGAATAGATTGTGTACTCCTTGCTATCGGGATACAGTATTCTCCATGAATCATGTAGAGTTAATTCTTTTAAATGTATTTTGACAGAGTTGATTACTCTGTGTGGTACTGAAGAGGTTTGATTGGAGTTGTCTAATACCGGGTTCATTGTTAGATTAAAATCCCCTCCCATTATCACTGCTCCCTTTGAGACCTCCAGTACCAGATTAGTGAGATGTTTGAAAAAGATATCCTGTTTTGTGTTTGGGGAATATACATTTATAAGTGTAACTATCGTGTTATATAATTTCCCTATCAGTATCAAAAATCTCCCATTTTTATCTGCGTGTTTCTTAATTAAAGTAAATGGGATCCTTTTATTGATAAGTATACCAACCCCATCGGTCTTGGAGATGTTGGAGGCGTAATGAGAAGAACCGAATTTGCAAGAGAACGTCTTAGGTTCCCTGCCCCTGATAAAATGGGTTTCTTGTACAAAAACCACATCACCCTTTTTCTGCTTAAAGTCTCTGACAGCTATATTCCGTTTATATTGGTTATTAAGTCCCTTCGCGTTGGCAGTGATGAGATTCAAATTACTTGTCCTGTGTGTCATAGTGATCTTGGTAGGTAGCTAGTAAGGGCCTAGTGTGAAAAGACCTATTACCTGTGAGTCGGCACTGACAATGTCCCCTAACGTCCTGTCTTAGATGTAGAGTCGTCTGTGGGCTGCATTGATAAGCTTGGGAAATAAACATCAACAGGTTCCATAAAGTAGTTCGGATGCATTCACATACTGACATTAACCTAAAATTGTTAAGGAAATAAAACATAAAACGGTGAGCACCAAGAAAACAAAAACAAAAAAACAGTACATAACATAAAACCCCTTGGCTGACTCCGCCAAATAAGGTATACATTGTATTGAGGAGTTTGCTCGATACCTAAACCTTTGCCATAAATAAATCTGATTTTGGCAAAACAGAGAGAGAAGAAGAAAAAGAAAAAGCATTTTCAACATATTTATGAACAAGTGTTATTATCTAAGCTAAAACAATTTAACCATCACTTATCCCAAAATGGGCGAACCATAATAACCGCTACCCTCACCACCTTCCCGGCATTCCCGGGGGGAGTCCGCCTTATCCAAACACCATTATGGAGAAAGTAACCTGGCAGACTTATCTCCAAGTATTAAATTGAGTCATTGTCTATAAGAGGCATTTTTCATTTGGCCCCTGGACCCCTATCTGGGCCCCAGGCCTCAAGAAGTATCATCACAGTTGTCAAACTGCCTCTCTATAGGCTATGTTGGTAATGAAGGGAGATCAATTAATATCCTTGTCGCCACTTGCGTCCCAAGAGGCTGCTTCTTTATGCTTCTTTCTTTTTGGGGACACTTTCATCCAGTTCTGAGAGGAGCTCTTGGCATGCTGTTGTTGTTTTGAGGACTCAGGGCTCACTACTCTGACATCCGAGGGGTGAGGTCATTGGAAGGATAGATTGAGTAGGTCAGATAATGCTGGTAATCCTGCTCATTCCGGTAGGTAACCGTCTGACCCTCATGTGTCACAATCAGGCCAAACGGAAATCCCCATCTATACCTGATGCGTCTGTCTTGCAGAACTTTAGTAATAAACCGGACTCCTTCCTCTTTTGAATTGTAGATGGACTCAGGTCCAGGAAAATCTGTAAAGTATGGTCTAGATATTGGATGTTAGTTGTCGTACGTGCTGCTTGCCATATTCTTTCCTTGTCAGTATATCGTAAGAATCTTAATATTATGTCTCTAGGGGGCGCATTCGGTGGAGGGAGGGGTCGTAAGGCCCTGTGGGCCCTATCCAATTCCATGTCTGGGGATTGCTGATCTTTCAATAGAAATTTGAATAGGCCCTGTAGATAATTTGCAATATCAGGTTGTAGAACTGCCTCAGGGACCCCTCTGATTCTCAAATTATTGCGGCGCCCCCTATTGTCCAGTTCCTCGACTTTATCCTGCAAAGTTTCTATCTGGGTATACTGAACATTTGTTTGTTTAATGATGTTGTCAATTAATGAACTCATTGTATCTTGTGACTCTTCTACACATTCTATCCTCTGTCCAATATCAGTAATGTCTCTCTTCATATTTGCTAGGTCTGATGTGATAATATCTTTGAGGGCATCAAAATCTGCCTTGGTAGGCAGGTTAGCAATGTCCGCTTTTATCTGGGAAGCATAATCCATAGGGACATCACCTGTATGAGCGAGTAGAGTGGTAGAGTTGCTAGTTTGTGATGGCAGACTGTCAGTGTCTGTGTGGGTGATGGCAGGGCTCTGGAAGAAACTGCTAACAGATGTAGGAAGTGAGGCCTGAGATTTAGCGGCCCTCTCTCCCTTCTGCTTAGATTTTGTAGCCATTATAAGGCTGTATAGGTTGTCTCTATGCCCCTAGTGCTTGAGATATATAAAAGGATTAGTTCTGTATTGTCCGTTGCATAAATATTATATTCTGTTTAGGATCCTATGGGAAGATCAGTTGTTGTAGGGAGAATAAGGCAGCAGATGTCTGCAAATGCTACGTAGTTAACGGTGTTTAGGCCTAGTGACCATATATTTTGAAGTTTACAGAGAATGTCCCCGTAGCCCACCTCTGTGGCAATATACCATGCCCCAGCAGCCAGATATCAAATTGTAAAAGGTGGACGTTTCTGGTCGTGCGTGTCAAGTCCCAAGTTATAAGTTATATAGCCATACCTCTTGTTTCTGTTGTTTATCTTGTTGCCGTCTTCTCCTGGGCCATGTGGAGAGCAATGGCGTCAGGAGCTGCCAGGAGTGAGGGTGTTTTGTAGTTACCGCTGATTGCAAACGGTGTCTCCTCAAAGGATCCGGCTCGGCATTACATCCGATGGCGCTTTAGGTCTGTGTAAGATCCGACGATCAGGGTAGGCTGCTTGTGTGCCAGCGCGATGGTTTCACTGACATGCGGGCCTCCGCCTCTGTAATGGAGCCGTCTGAGTGCGATAGCATGTGTCTGTGTCCGGTAACTCACCCCATGCAAAGCCGGGTGTTAGCAAGAGTCAGCTAGCCTGTTAATGGGTGACTAATCTCAGTTTTGCCCTAGCATCAGTCCAAGGAGTGGTATCAGAGCTCGGGGCTTCAGTGACCAGCAGCCATTTCCTTGCCTGGTCCGGCTCCGCCCCCCCAGGGAGTATGCAAGTATTTTTAAATAGATATTCATATATATATATATATATATATATATATATATATTTCTATGCCCATTTATAATCATATAGATATTTAGGTATAGATATATATTTTACCAAAAAAACACCAGATACATATATAGAAATATGTATTTAAGAATAAATAGAACATATTCTGCGATGTGAAGAACATTAGAATATGAAATATTCATATTTCATAACGGTTTAGCACATTTGAGAAAACACAATTGGGTTTGCGCACAACTTGATGGGGGTTTTCACACTCTATTAAAGTCTATTGGGAAATATGTTAATGCAGTTGCGATATTCCAAGTTTGGCTTTATGCGCGCATCGGGTTAGCGCTCGTGCAATACTTGGGAGTGATAAATAGCGCTCTACTCGTAATCTAGCCCAAAATGTTCAATTATGCACAGTGAAAAATCTTTGAAATTTACTTTCATTATTTCATTTGCTTTTTTTTGCCTGTTATTTAAATATACAATTGAAGTATTTCCACTGCTGGAAGGTAGAATGCATTCTGTAGAATTCAGAGCCCTGATCCTCCTACATGTTGTATAGTGATTGCTTGATATGCGTAGGAGCTAATTTATATCTGTCTTATAGCCAAAGTAAAGGAGATAACACTTAAGATTCTTTGCAAGTGGTGTTCCTGGCCTGCAAAACAATGCACATTTTTCTAACAAATTAACAGGTTTAAAGGGACAATACTTACATGCTAAATCACATGAAATTGATGCAGCATAACTGTAAAAAGCTGACAGGAAAATATCACCTTAACATTTCTATGTAAAAAAAGGAAGATATTTTACCTCACCATTTCCTCAGCTCACCAGAGTAAGTGTTCTGTAAAAGGTTTAAATAAATAAAAATAAATGAACAGCATCCAATCAGCAGTGCTGAGGTCATGAACTGTTTTACTGTGATCTCATGAGATTTAATTGTAGATTTATGAATAGGGAAATAACATGAGTGTGCATGAGGCACGCTCCTTTGCAAGTCCCGGGACAGGCACACTGTTTTGCTGCTTTAAGTCCTTTTCAATGGGGTGTGAATACTTAGGACATTTTGAGATAAAATATCTTTCTTTTTTACATAAAGATGTACATCAAAATGTTACGCGCCATTGATCCCACCTATCACCTGCCCACACCCATGACCCCACCCCCTCTTTGCATATGTTTATCCATTGTGAAGCACCTTATTGTTTAGTAATTTAAAAAATATATATATATTTTAACCCATAACAAACTAACCGCTAGATTTAGAGTTCTGAGGCCAAAGGGGTGCGTTAGCTATGCGTGCTTTTTTTCTCCCGCACCTTTTAAATACCGCTGGTATTGAGAGTTCACAGAAGGGCTGCGTTAGGCTCCAAAAAGGGAGCGTATAGCATAATTTACCGCCACTGCAACTCTTAATACCAGCGGTGCTTACGGACGCGGCCAGCTTCAAAAACGTGCTCGTGCACGATTCCCCCATAGGAAACAATGGGGCCGTTTGAGCTGAAAAAAAACCTAACACCTGCAAAAAAGCAGCGTTCAGCTCCTAACGCAGCCCCATTGTTTCCTATGGGGAACACTTCCTATGTCTGCACCTAACACCCTAACATGTATCCCGAGTCTAAACACCCCTAACCTTACACTTATTAACCCCTAATCTGCCGCCCCCGCTATCGCTGACCCCTGCATATTTTTTTAACCACTAATCTGCCGCTCCGTAAACCGCCACCACCTACGTTATTACTATGTACCCCTAATCTGCTGCCCCTAACACCGCCGACCCCTATATTATATTTATTAACCCCTAATCTGCCGCCCCCAACGTCGCCACCACCTACCTACAATTATTAACCCCTAATCTGCTGACCAGACCTCACCGCTACTCTAATAAATGTATTAACCGCTAAAGCTAAATCTAACCCTAACACTAACACCCCCCTAAGTTAAATATAATTTTTATCTATCGAAATAAATTAACTCTTATTAAATAAATTATTCCTATTTAAAGCTAAATACTTACCTGTAAAATAAACCCTAATATAGCTACAATATAAATAATAATTATATTGTAGCTATTTTAGGATTAATATTTATTTTACAGGTAACTTTGTATTTATTTTAACCAGGTACAATAGCTATTAAATAGTTAATAACTATTTAATAGCTACCTAGTTAAAATAATTGCAAAATTACCTGTAAAATAAATCCTAACCTAAGTTACAATTAAACCTAACACTACACTATCAATAAATTAATTAAATAAAATACCTACAATTATCTACAATTAAACCTAACACTACACTATCATTAAATTAATTACATAAAATAACTAGAAATAAATACAATTAAATAAACTAACTAAAGTACAAAAAATAAAAAATAACTGTTACAAAAAATATTTTTTTTTTACAAACATTAGAAAAATATTACAACAATTTTAAGCTAATTACACCTACTCTAAGCCTGTGGTATTCTGAGCTTTGTATTTCAGTAAACAAGTATTTGCACATTTGTTATAAAGGTTAGCTCTAAAAATTAGAGCTTGTTGCTCTTTTTTGTAATAATCAGAAAACAACTTCTATGTAGCCTGATTAAACAATATGAGACATTTAATATATGATGAATTTATATATTAACTACTGACTTAAGTGTTAATAAACATGTGGATTTATAAATATAATATATATCTTATGTTCGATATATATATATGTAAACGGAGGCCACAGATGAAAAAGAAATACTGACAAGCTCAGAATCAGAAATGGAAGGAACAATTTGATCCTTTGTATTTCACGCAATCACACACAGCCTAAAATATTTACAAGTTCAGACATTCCACAGACTCACAATGTTTGTTTATATTGGATATAGCAGGTAATAGAATATGCCCAGTAATTCAGTATGGTGATAACAAATAAGCAGGTATGAAGTTTAAAGGCTTTAGCTTTGTTCGTGTACGTTACCACCTTGAGGACCGTGGTTATTCTGTTACCGCATTGGAAGATCCGTGTCTGGAGCAGGCAGCGTGTGTGAATGCGGCTTACTTCCGGGTAGCGGTAAAAAAGTAGATCCGGCCGTTGAATGATCCGAACTCGGTAATGACAAAGTAGCGATGATATCATAAGAGATTCAAGATGAAGCAAAAAGTAAATATAGTAATTACTTTGCACAGGATACAAGCAATAGGAGACCTGAAATAAAGAATGCTACAACAGAGTAGGTATGACTTCAATAATCAGGCAGTAAATGAGTGTTACAGGTAGTCCTTAAATAGGGTGGAGACCAAATAGGAGGGGTTAGAGTTAAAGGTATACCACAAAGCCCCCTAATAAAATAACAAAGCCCCCCAAGATAAAAAAATGCCCTACCCTATTCTAAAATAAAAATAGAAAAGCTCTTTTACCTTACCAGCCCTTAAAAGGGCCTTTTGCGGGGCATGCCCCAAAGAATTCTGCTCTTTTGCCTGTAAAAAAAAACATACAATACCCCCCCAACATTACAACCCACCACCCACATACCCCTAATCTAACCCAAACCCCCCTTAAATAAACCTAACACTAAGCCCCTGAAGATCTCCCTACCTTGAGTCGTCTTCACCCAGCCGAGCACCGATGGACCAAAAGAAGACATCCGGAGTGGCAGAAGTCTTCATCCTATCTGGGCAGAAGAGGACATCCGGACCGGTAGACATCTTCATCCAAGTGGCATCTTCTATCTTCATCTATCCGGAGCGGAGCCATCTTCTTCCAGCCGACGCGGATCCATCCTCTTCTACCGATGCCTACTCGCCGAATGACGGTTCCTTTAAATGACGTCATCCAAGATGGCGTCCCTCGAATTCTGATTGGCTGATAGAATTCTATCAGCCAATCGGAATTAAGGTAGGAAAATTCTGATTGGCTGATGGAATCAGCCAATCAGATTGAGCTCGCATTCTATTGGCTGTTTCGATCAGCCAATAGAATGCGAGCTCAATCTGATTGGCTGATTGGATCAGCCAATCGGATTGAACTTGAATCTGATTGGCTGATTCCATCAGCCAATCAGAATTTTCCTACCTTAATTCCGATTGGCTGATAGAATCCTATCAGCCAATCGGAATTCGAGGGATGCCATCTTGGATGACGTCTTTTAAAGGAACCGTCATTCGGCGAGTAGGCGTCGGTAGAAGAGGATGGATCCGCGTCGGCTGGAAGAAGATGGCTCCGCTCCGGATGGATGAAGATAGAAGATGCCACTTGGATGAAGATGTCTACCGGTCCGGATGTCCTCTTCTGCCCGGATAGGATGAAGACTTCTGCCGCTCCGGATGTCTTCTTTTGGTCCATCGGTGCTCGGCTGGGTGAAGACGACTCAAGGTAGGGAGATCTTCAGGGGCTTAGTGTTAGGTTTATTTAAGGGGGGTTTGGGTTAGATTAGGGGTATATGGGTGGTGGGTTGTAATGTTGGGGGGGTATTGTATGTTTTTTTTTACAGGCAAAAGAGCAGAATTCTTTGGGGCATGCCCCGCAAAAGGCCCTTTTAAGGGCTGGTAAGGTAAAAGATCTTTTCTATTTTTATTTTAGAATAGAGTAGGGCATTTTTTTATTTTGGGGGGCTTTGTTCTTTTATTAGGGGGCTTAGAGTAGGGGTAGTTAGCTTAAAATTTTTGTAATATTTTTCTAATGTTTGTAAATTATTTTTTTATTTTTTGTAACTTAGTTCTTTTTTATTTTTTGTACTTTAGTTAGTTTATTTAATTGTATTTATTTGTAGGTATTTTATGTAATTAATTTATTGATAGTGTAGTGTTAGGTTTAATTGTAGATAATTGTAGGTATTTTATTTAATTAATTTATTGATAGTGTAGTGTTAGGTTTAATTCTAACTTAGGTTAGGATTTATTTTACAGGTAATTTTGTAAGTATTTTAACTAGGTAGCTATTAAATAGTTATTAACTATTTAATAGCTATTGTACCTGGTTAAAATAAATACAAGTTGCTTGTAAAATAAATATTAATCCTAAAATAGCTACAATATAATTATAATTTATATTGTAGCTATATTAGGGTTTATTTTACAGGTAAGTATTTAGCTTTAAATAGTAATAATTTATTTAATAAGAAATAATTTTTTTCGTTAGATAAAAATTATATTTAACTTAGGGGGGTGTTAGTGTTAGGGTTAGACTTAGCTTTAGGGGTTAATCCATTTATTAGAGTAGCGGCGAGGTCCGGTCGGCAGATTAGGGGTTAATACTTGAAGTTAGGTGTCGGTGATGTTAGGGAGGGCAGATTAGGGGTTAATACTATTTATTATAGGGTTATTGAGGCAGGAGTGAGGCGGATTAGGGGTTAATACATTTATTAGAGTATCGGTGAGGTCCGGTCGGCAGATTGGGGGTTAATAATTGTAGGTAGGTGGCGGCGACGTTGGGGACGGCAGATTAGGGGTTAATAAATATAATATAAGGGTCGGCGGTGTTAGGGGCAGCAGATTAGGGGTACATAGGGATAACGTAGGTTGTGGCGGTGTGCGGTCGGCAGATTAGGGGTTAAAAAAATTTAATAGAGTGGCGGCAATGTGGGGGGGCCTCGGTTTAGGGGTACATAGGTAGTTTATGGGTGTTAGTGTACTTTAGAGCACAGTAGTTAAGAGCTTTATGAACCGGCGTTAGCCCATAAAGCTCTTAACTCCTGGCTTTTTGCTGCGGCTGGAGTCTTGTGGTTAGATTTCTAACGCTCACTTCAGCCAAGACTCTAAATACCGGCGTTAGAAAGATCCCATTGAAAAGATAGGATACGCAATTGGCGTAGGGGGATCTGCGGTATGGAAAAGTCGCGGCTGCAAAGTGAGCATTAGACCCTTTCCTGACTGACTCTAAATACCAGCGGTAGCCCAAAACCAGCGTTAGGAGCCCCTAACGCTGGTTTTGACGGCTAACGCCAAACTCTAAATCTAGGTGTAAGTCATTTTATTACAATTATTAAAAATATATACATTGGCTGACCATTTGGCAGTGTATAGATGTTGATTTATCACTCACTCACTATCTTTCACTACTCACCAGTTTTGAGCCCTGCTATATCTCTTTAACTTGGAGCTTTAAGTGCTTAACAAACTAACTCATGTTCTTCCAGCACATCCGTTTTCTAACCAGGATTATACCAATTTTATGAATTATAAATATACCATTTTTAATATCACCGTAGAATAATATGCTTTACATTTATTTATTTTTTTAACGATTCACTTATTTTTTGTGCCTATAAAGAGAAATTATATCTCATGGAGCTAAGAGTGACAAAGGTCTTATTTATTCTGGCTAATTATATATTTGCTTTTGCAAAAGACAGAGAACTGGAAACAAATGAAGCAATAGCTTGTAAATGAATAAACCTCAACACCATCATCTCACAATAAAATTGCACTTAGAGCTTAATTCAAGTGTATTGGACAATCACATTTTATAGTTCTGATACATTTCTATTTGACTGTGCTTTGATTAGTCAACAACTTTTATGGTTAATCTTAGAACTTAACTATAATTATAGTAATGCTGTTGTGGGAGATCTAGGGTCACCCTAGGCTAGTGATAGAAAATCAATATTTCTCAATAATAATAATAATAAAAGTGCTGCACTGACATAAGTGAGGGATATACTAACTGTTGTGGTCTTGCCACATTTCCTTCCAAAGCAAATACAGTAAATCTGTATAGCAAGCAGAAAGGGATAAAATATATTCACAACGAATCCCATGTAATGAATATAAAATATAATCAGTGGGAATTTATATATTTTAGTTAAACTGTATGCATCAATAATATAGGGATATATATATATATATATATATATATATATATATATATATATATATATATATGCGTATGTGTGTGTGTGTGTATAATCTCTACTGTTGTCCACCTAATCCTAAACACTCTCTTCACTCTAAGGTTGTGTATTATTTTTATTAAATTATACTTATCTAACTGATTTTGTGTCTCCTTTGGGATCTAGTTCTAGCTCTAAGTTGATGACACTACAATGTATGTATCTTGTCCAACCACATTTCCCCCCCAGCTAAACTGTGTCACAATCTGTCTCATTAAAGGGACAGTCTAGACCCAATACTTATTCTTTATTACTTATTGTTCCATACCAGGCAAGCATCTTGCAATGGGTTCCACATCTATTAGTTGTAAGAAGTACATCAAACCTTTAAATAATGATTGTTTGTTAGCACCAAAAATGGCCACCAAGCTCCTCCCACAGCTTCTTCTTGTCCAGTTAGCTGTTTTCTTGTATGACAGCTCAGCAGTGCACATTTATTATTTTTAAGTTAGCTATTTGATACTGCACAATAGCTGGGCAGAGCTTTTAAGCCATTTTCGGCTGATAACAAACAATCAGCCAGATCACAAGTTTTGCGTTATGAGCAATAGCGCTGCGGAATCTGTTGGTGCTCTACAAATAACCGATAATAATAATAATAATAATGAGCGGCTCGCTACTAATTTGCAAGTTATTTCCACAGCTCACCTTTAATAACGCTGCTATTACAGGTTTGCAAAAAACCCGGCATTAGCGGGCAATATGGCAGCGTTGAGCTCCATACCGCACACAAATACCAGCGCTGCTTTGAACTGGTTTTACATGCTCGTGCACGATTTCCCTATAGACATCAATAGGGAGAGCTGGCTAAAAAAAAGCCTAACACCTGCAATAAAGGAGCGTAAAGCTCCGTAACGCAACCCCATTAATTCCTATGGGGAAAGAAAATTTATGTTTACACCTAACACCCTAACATAAACCCTGAGTCTAAACACCCCTAATCTGCCGCCCCCGACATCGCTACCACCTACATTACACTTATTAACCCCTAATCTGCCGCCCCCAACGTCGCCGCCACCTACCTACACTTAGTGGGTTTTACTTTTGGGGGGTTGTTTGTATTGTTTTTTACAGGTAAAAGAGCTGATTTCTTTGGGGCAATGCCCTGCAAAAGGCCCTTTTAAGGGCTATTGGCAGTTTAGTTTAGGCTAGGGTTTTTTTTATTTGGGGGGGCTTTTTTATTTTGATAGGGCTATTAGATTAGGTGTAATTAGTTTAAATATTTGATAATTTCTTTTTTTATTTTGTGTAATTTAGTGTTTATTTTTTTGTAATTTAGTTAATTGTATTTAATTAATGTAATTTATTTAATTGTAGTGTAATGTTAGGTGTTAGTGTGAGGCAGGTTAGGTTTTATTTTACATGTAAATTTGTATTTTTTTAACTAGATAGTTAGTAAATAGTTAATAACTATTTACTAACTAGTCTACCTAATTAAAATAAATACAAACTTAGCTGCTAAATAAAAATAAAACCTAAGATAGCTACAATGTAACTATTAGTTATATTGTAGCTAGCTTAGGGTTTATTTTATAGGTAAGTATTTTTATAGGTAAGTAGTTTTAAATAGGAATTATTTAGTTAATGATAGTAATTTTTATTTAGATTTATTTCTATTTATTTAGATTTATTTTTTATTTATTAGACTTAGGGTTAGGTTTAGGGGTTAATAACTTTAGTATAGTGCCGGCGGTGACATTGGGGGTGGCAGATTAGGGGTTAATAATATTTAACTAGTGTTTGCAATGTGGGAGTGCGGCGGTTTAGGGGTTAATATGTTTATTATAGTGGCGGCCATGTCCGGAGCGGCAGATTAGGGGTTAATAATTTTATTTTAGTGTTTGCGATGCGGGAGGGTCTCGGTTTAGGGATTAATAGGTAATTTATGGGTGTTAGTGTACTTTGTAATACTTTAGTTATGAGTTTTATGCTACAGCTTTGTAGTGCAAAACCCATAACTACTGACTTTCAGTTTACGGTACGGATCTTATAGTTATAGGCTATACCGCTCACTTTTTGACCGGGCAGACAAACTCATATTACCAGCGCTATGGAAGTCCCATTGAAAAAGGACTTTTTGAAAGGTGCGGTACTTACGTTGCGTTACGGCCAAAAAAGTGTACGGTACAGCTGTACCTGTAAGACTCGTAATAGCAGCGGTAGTGAAAAAGCAGCGTTGTGAGGCATAACGCAAAACTCGTAATCTAGTCGAAAGTTTATTTAAAAGTTTAATGTACATTTTACAAGCTTATAGATGTGGGACCAGTTGCAGGATACGTCTCTGGTATGTAACAAAAAATTAATCAAAATTATGTATTAGGTCTAGAGAGACTGTCTCTTTAACATATTTTGCTGGATATTATCTCACCACCTCAAAATGAACATATTGAAGACTGAACATTTATGGTTTCTTTTATCAAACTTTCAACCCCTGTAATATTTGTCACTGTTTAGATATCAATAATATCCTGATGGTTTCCAAACAAAATTGTGTTATTTCCTAGCTTAAGATACAAAAAAACATTCTGTTTCACTCACTCACGTATCACGTCTTGACTGCTGTAACAAGTTTCTAATTGCTTTACCATTTAACGGTCTATCTTCACTTTATTCTGCTCTAAATGCTTCTGACAGTTTTATCCAATGTACCCTCTGTTTCTTCTCTGCTGATTCTGTTTGCCAGTCCCTACACTGACTTCCACTATCCTTCAGAATCAAACTGTAAGTGATAAGCCTCACTTTAAATGTCCTCCACAGCATTGCACCCAAATATATCTCATTTATATGTACTGCCCTAGCTAACTCCTTTTGCTCTGCTACCGAACTACACCTCTTAGTTCCTCTTATTACCACCTTCCACTCTTGTTTTTAGGACACTTATCACAAGGGACACTCTTGCTCAGTCTGTCACAGTCTCTCCCAGTATGAAGTAAAACTAGCCTTGTCTCCCAATACTCAAAAACATATAATTCAAAAGACTAAATTTCTGCATTTGTTGAGTATTTGTAATCATTTTGTTTGTGAATTTCAACAATTACCTATGTAAGATTTTAAATACATAGTAACAAAGTGGATGAGGTTGAAAGAAGACAAAAGTCCATTGAGTTCAAACTATACAGAGCCTACCTTATTTATAATATGAAGCTGCCAATTGAACTTACATTAATATGTTTAGAAAGCTGAACTATTTAAAACACAAGCAGTTATATCCCTGAATTATGTTTCTAGCCAGAAACCTATCAAAGCCATTTTTTAATTTATCTAAATGGAATTGTAGTTTATGGGATAAGTCGATTAAAGCAGATATAAGCCCACCAAAAAGTATGCAAACTACATATATCACTTTTAAGAATATGGGATGTTTTCCATGTTCCGGCTGTGCAAACTGTAACTGTATAATTAAGGGACCACATTTTGTGTACCCTCATTTGAGACATACATTTAAGTTCAATGACTATTTCACTTGTGATACAAGGTATGTTATTTATTTAATCAAATGCCCATGTGGGCATGTTTATGTGGGTTCATAAATGCACATTAGAGCAATATATGTGGCAGTAGGAGGGTGTTGTCTGCTCTGGTTGCCCATCAGTTTCTGAAGGCAGGCCACAGTGTTAGTCAATTACATTTTCAGGTATAATATCAAAATACCAAGATAAGGAGGTAGTAGGGTATTAATGTTAAAACATGAGGTGTTTTGGATATTCAAACTGGATACTTTCAAAACGAAGGGCTTAAATTAAGAAATGAATTGGTCCCTCTTGTATTAAATAATAAAAAACCAAGGATAAGATTAAACTTTGTTCCAGTTAGGTTAAGACAGCTTGATATTCGAGCAAATTATGGATGTTTTTCCGCCATATTTTTTATGTTTCACCAATAGTTGGTGCAAATTTTGTGTTGCATGTTTGCTTGGTGGTCTTTTGACCATAATAGCTTAATTTCTGAATATGTTTTGGCACCATATCGTGTTTAAAAGGAAGTGGATATTTGGTATTGTATGATGATATGACTAAGGGCGACTAAGGGTGTTTTCTGAAACATTTACTTTTTTATTGGATCCAGAGGACATTTGAACAAAATAATGTTTTCACTATAATTATGCAGCTACAATTTACTGTGTTTTTTTGTGAGTATGCTGGGCATGGCAGTGGTCCTGACTAGCTAGAACATATACATGAATGCTGGATCTTTTTTTTTTTTATATTTCAATTGAGATTTATTTTCTTTCTTTTATTAGTTAGCAAATGTGTACAGAATAGAAATATCATTAAATACAGTGACATTGTATAATCAACAAGTTCTTAATAAAAATGAGCAGTGGATTTTTTTCTGACAAATTACAAAATGTACTTTAGTTTGCCCACCCCCTGTGTCATGTGACAGCTATTAGCCAATCACATACTTATATACAACTGCGAAATTTTGCATATGCTCAGTAGTAGCTGGTGTCTCAGAAAGTGTGCATAGAAAAAGAATGTGGGCAATGTGATAACTAGAATTTTGAAAGTCTCTTATAAAGGAATGCTTTACCTGCATCATAAACGTTTAATTCCCTTTAAAGAAAGATTTATAAAATGCAATAGTGTTCTTAAACTACTAGGTGGAGCACCAGAAAAATAGCAAGAGTCATTTTTTTTAATGTCAGTAAATGGTTAAATTCTTTGGTGCAAAAAGCTGACATTTACTATACAGAGTATATTGTGTTGTTTTATTATTGCTTAAAGAGAAGGCAAAGTCATAATTAGACATTCATGATTTTGACAGAACATACAATTGTAAACACTTTCCAATTTACTTCTATTATTTATTTTGCTTCCTTCTCTTGTTATCCTTTGCTTAAAAACTTATCTAGGTAAGCTCAGGAGCAGCAAAGAACCTAGGCCTAGATTTAAAGTTTGGCGTTAGCCGTGAAAACCAGCGTTAGAGGCTCCTAACGCTGGTTTTAGGCTACCTCCGGTATTTGGAGTCACTCAAAAAAGGGTCTAACGCTCACTTTTCAGCCGCGACTTTTCCATACCGCAGATCCCCTTACGTAAATTGCGTATCCTATCTTTTCAATGGGATTTTTCTAACTCCGGTATTTAGAGTCGTGTCTGAAGTGAGCGTTAGACATCTAACGACAAAACTCCAGCCGCAGAAATAAGACAGTAGTTAAGAGCTTTCTGGGCTAACGCCGGTTCATAAAGCTCTTAACTACTGTACTCTAAAGTACACTAACACCCATAAACTACCTATGTACCCCTAAACCGAGGTCCCCCCACATCGCCGCCACTCGATTAATTTTTTTTAACCCCTAATCTGCCGACCGCCACCTACGTTATACTTATGTACCCCTAATCTGCTGCCCCTAACACCGCCGACCCCTATATTATATTTATTAACCCCTAACCTGCCCCCCACAACGTTGCAGCCAGCTACCTACAATAATTAACCCCTAATCTGCCGACCGCAAAGCGCCGCCACCTACGTTATACTTATGTACCCCTAATCTGCTGCCCCTAACACCGCCGACCCCTATATTATATTTATTAACCCCTAACCTGCCCCCCACAACGTCGCAGCCAGCTACCTACACTTATTAACCCCTAATCTGCCGAGCGGACCGCACCACTATTATTATAAAGTTATTAACCCCTAATCCGCCTCACTAACCCTATAATAAATAGTATTAACCCCTAATCTGCCCTCCCTAACATCGCCGACACCTAACTTCAATTATTAACCCCTAATCTGCCGACTGGAGCTCACCGCTATTCTAATAAATGTATTAACCCCTAAAGCTAAGTCTAACCCTAACACTAACACCCCCCTAAATTAAATATAATTTTAATCTAACGAAATTAATTAACTCTTATTAAATAAATTATTCCTATTTAAAGCTAAATACTTACCTGTAAAATAAATCCTAATATAGCTACAATATAAATTATAATTATATTATAGCTATTTTAGGATTAATATTTATTTTACAGGTAACTTTGTATTTATTTTAACCAGGTACAATAGCTATTAAATAGTTAAGAACTATTTAATAGCTAAAATAGTTAAAATAATTACAAAATTACCTGTAAAATAAATCCTAACCTAAGTTACAATTAAACCTAACACTACACTATCAATAAATTAATTAAATAAAATACCTATAATTATCTACAATTAAACCTAACACTACACTATCAATAAATAAATTAAATACAATACCTACAAATAACTACAATGAAATAAACTATCTAAAGTACAAAAAATAAAAAAGAACTAAGTTACAAAAAATAAAAAAATATTTACAAACATACGAAAAATATTACAACAATTTTAAACTAATTACACCTACTCTAAGCCCCCTAATAAAATAACAAAGCCCACCAAAATAAAAAAATGCCCTACCCTATTCTAAATTACTAAAGTTCTAAGCTCTTTTACCTTACCAGCCCTGAACAGGGCCCTTTGCGGGGCATGCCCCAAGAAGTTCAGCTCTTTTGCCTGTAAACAAAAACATACAATACCCCCCCCCAACATTACAACCCACCACCCACATACCCCTAATCTAACCCAAACCCCCCTTAAATAAACCTAACACTAAGCCCCTGAAGATCTTCCTACCTTATCTTCACCATACCAGGTTCACCGATCGATCCAGAAGAGCTCCTCCAATCAGCCAATCGGATTGAACTTGATTCTGATTGGCTGATGGAATCAGCCAATCAGAATATTCCTACCTTAATTCCGATTGGCTGATAGAATCCTATCAGCCAATCGGAATTCGAGGGACGCCATCTTGGATGACGTCATTTAAAGGAACCGTCATTCGTCGTTCAGTCGTCGGCCAGGATGGATGTTCCGCGTCGGAGGTCTTCAGGATCCTGCCGCTCCGCTCCGGATGGATGACCATAGAAGATTCCGCTTGGATGAAGACTTCAATCGGATGGAATACCTCTTCTGCCCCGCTTGGATGAAGACTTCAGCCGGATCATGGACCTCTTCAGCCCCCCGCTTGGGCTTGGATCAGGACATCGGAGGAGCTCTTCTGGATCGATCGGTGAACCTGGTATGGTGAAGATAAGGTAGGAAGATCTTCAGGGGCTTAGTGTTAGGTTTATTTAAGGGGGGTTTGGGTTAGATTAGGGGTATGTGGGTGGTGGGTTGTAATGTTGGGGGGGGGGGTATTGTATGTTTTTTTTTACAGGCAAAAGAGCTGAACTTCTTGGGGCATGCCCCGCAAAGGGCCCTGTTCAGGGCTGGTAAGGTAAAAGAGCTTTGAACTTTAGTAATTTAGAATAGGGTAGGGCATTTTTTTTATTTTGGGGGGCTTTGTTATTTTATTAGGGGGCTTAGAGTAGGTGTAATTAGTTTAAAATTGTTGTAATATTTTTCTTATGTTGGTAAATATTTTTTTATTTTTTGTAACTTAGTTCTTTTTTATTTTTTGTACTTTAGATTGTAGTTTATTTCATTGTAGTTATTTGTAGGTATTGTATTTAATTTATTTATTGATAGTGTAGTGTTAGGTTTAATTGTAGATAATTATAGGTATTTTATTTAATTAATTTATTGATAGTGTAGTGTTAGGTTTAATTGTAATTTAGGTTAGGATTTATTTTACAGGTAATTTTGTAATTATTTTAACTATTTTAGCTATTAAATAGTTCTTAACTATTTAATAGCTATTGTACCTGGTTAAAATAAATACAAAGTTACCTGTAAAATAAATATTAATCCTAAAATAGCTATAATATAATTATAATTTATATTGTAGCTCTATTAGGATTTATTTTAGAGGTAAGTATTTAGCTTTAAATAGGAATAATTTATTTAATAAGAGTTAATTAATTTCGATAGATGTAAATTATATTTAACTTAGGGGGGTGTTAGGGTTAGACTTAGCTTTAGGGGTTAATACATTTATTAGAATAGCGGTGAGCTCCAGTCGGCAGATTAGGGGTTAATAATTGAAGTTAGGTGTCGGCGATGTTAGGGAGGGCAGATTAGAGGTTAATACTATTTATTATAGGGTTAGTGAGGCGGATTAGGGGTTAATAACTTTATTATAGTAGCGCTCAGGTCCGGTCGGCAGATTAGGGGTTAATAAGTGTAGGCAGGTGGAGGCGACGTTGTGGGGGGCAGATTAGGGGTTAATAAATATAATATAGGGGTCGGCGATGTTAGGGCAGCAGATTAGGGGTACATAGGGATAATGTAAGTAGCGGCGGTTTACGGAGTGGCAGATTAGGGGTTAATAATAATATGCAGGGGTCAGCGATAGCGGGGGCGGCAGATTAGGGGTTAATAAGTGTAACGTTAGGGGTGTTTAGACTCGGGGTACATGTTAGAGTGTTAGGTGCAGACGTAGGAAGTGTTTCCGCATAGCAAACAATGGGGCTGCGTTAGGAGCTGAACGCGGCTTTTTTGCAGGTGTTAGGTTTTTTTTCAGCTCAAACAGCCCCATTGTTTTCTATGGGGGAATCGTGCACGAGCACGTTTTTGAGACTGGCCCCTTGCGTAAGCAACTCTGGTATCGAGAGTTGAAGCTGCGTTAAATATGCTCTACGCTCCTTTTTTGGAGCCTAACGCAGCCTTTATGTGGACTCTCAATACCAGAGTTATTTTTATGGTGCGGCCAGAAAAAAGCCAGCGTTAGCTACGCGGGTCCTTACCGACAAAACTCTAAATCTAGCCGTTAGGTTCTAGCTGCTTATTGGTGACTGCATATATATATATATATATATATATATATATATATATATATACTGATTGTCATTGACTCACCCATGTGTTTAGTTAGAAACCAGCAGTGCATTGCTGCTGCTTCAAAAAATGATACCAAGAGGATGAAACAAAATTGTTAATAGAAGTAAACTGAAAAGTTGTTTAAAATTGTACGTTCTACCTAAATCATGAAATAATTTTTTGAGTTTCATGCCCCTTTAATGTCATGAAAAAGGCCATACTATGGGGCATGTAGCTTACCAAAATCATGAACTGGGGCTATTTCGGTTGTGAAATAAATTATTATATAGTGGCCACAATGAAAAGACTGATTTACCTACAACCAGTCCAAAAATGCTGTCACTGTGGTTTAAATGCAGATACAGATCAGGTCTAATCACACGAATGTATTGAGGGATGGAGAGCTAGTGAGACCCTGGAATTTCAGCGATATGTAGAGAAGAGGAGGATATTAAAGGGACACTATACCCAAACATTTTCTTTCATGATTAAGGTAGAGAATACAACTTTAAACAATATTCCAATTTACTTCTATTACCTAATTTGCTTCATTCTTTAGATATACTTTAATGAAGAAATAGCAATGCACAAGGTGAACCAATCACAGGAGGCATCTATGTGCAGCTACCAATCAGTAGCTACTAAGCATATCTAGATATGCTTTTCAGCAAAGAATATCACGAGAATGAAGCAAAATAGATAATAGAAGTAAATTAGAAAGTTGTTTATAATTGTATGCTCTTTCTAAACCATGAAAGAAAAAAAATTGGGTTTCATGTCCCTTTAAGGGGCCGCTTTATCAAGGAGTCAATCTCGACGCATTCGGGATGGGCTATACGCTCACCATACATCGCTGGCCCAAATCTACATTCGACGGCCTTATTTATAAACAAGTCTGTCAAAAACACGCTCGTCAAGCATACTTTTAATAAATAAGAGTCATCGATGTTGCGGATATCCTTATTTTTCAAATAATATACACTGAATGTCCATCAAATGAAGACAGTTTTTTCTGTTGTTTCCAACTTTATTTATACCATATCATCACTGTCAATGAACAAGCACATTTTTCTATAGCTAATCTTTTATTTTTCATCTGTTAATGTCCAAGAAATAGCTAGATTTATACCTGAACAAACAATAATAGAAAGTAATTTTTCTATTTATTTTTAATACAAAAAATCTGATATATGATATTTTCACATAAATTAATGTGTAGTTGTATTTCTAGAAATCATTATATGCTTATCTCTTGTTTTGTTATTTTTTTTAAAATGATTATTAATGTTAGAATCTGTACATATATCTTTGCACATACTTTTATATATATATATATATATATATATATATATATATATATATATATATATATATATGTGTGTGTGTGTGTTATGTCAAAAATATTTTGCAAACATATTTACAGGTTCCTAAATTCTTTTTTTTTGTTCTAAACAATGTTGTCTTTCATATCTCTGTGTTCATTTATACCACTATATGTATATATTGTAAATATATTATTATTCTGAGCAAGAATAATTGCGAATATAACATGTAATCAGGGTATCATATGTATTTTTTTTGCAAACAATGGATATTTTAAGAGTTGGGACAGTTTTCTTTCTGCACCTGTGTATCACTTCCTAATTGAAGTCTAGTTTTAAACACCACTTCTACACAGGTGTTAAAAATGGGCTAGCATTTAAGATTACATTTCTTAATGAAAATGAAATTCAAGAGAAGGGAGAAAATAGGATGACATTAAAGAGGTGATTTTAATTTTTGCTGTATCTGATTCATGACAGTTTAATGTTAGATAGACTATCCCTTTGAGCTATCAGCTTAAGATTATATTGAATCCAAC
This sequence comes from Bombina bombina, assembly GCF_027579735.1. NCBI lineage: Eukaryota > Metazoa > Chordata > Amphibia > Anura > Bombinatoridae > Bombina > Bombina bombina. The sequence continues at coordinate 348,424,279 of NC_069504.1, read as the reverse complement.
ATCATTCGATTATTAAAATCATTGTCAAAAATATTACACTGTTTGGCTTAATCTCATCATCAATGTTTATCTTTAATACTAATTTCACAAATGCATACTTTCAAAGTATAATACACAATGTAACAAATGGCACTTACAAGTTCTGATGAGTGATCAATGATACAAGTATAGAGCAATTTGATTAGTTAGTGATAGTAAAAAATGTATATTTAACTCAGATTGGCTGATTTATTGGATCACGTGATTATGCATTTCCCAATAAAAAGTGGTTGTTTCATATTTGGTACGAATTATTGCTTCAAATTTGGTGCATAGGTAGTTAGCTATATTATGTAATGTATTTATTTCATTTTTATCCCTATATCTACTAGTGCAGCTGCCAGACCGGCATTACCTGTCATTATCAATGCATTTGTTGACGCACATCTACTTGTACAACCTGTTGGTGGTTTATTAATCTCCTCCTTCATTTATTTGATCACGTGATTATGCATTTCCCAATAAAAAGTGGTTGAAAATTTTAATAGTTTGTGGGTTGTTCAGGAGTTTGAGTATTGCTTCAAATTTGGTGCGAAGTATGGCTTCAAATTTAGTGCTAAGTATTGCGTCAAATTTGGTGCAAAGTGGAGATTGTGACTTGTATTACATGCGTTAAACAGGTAGTTAGCTATATATGTAACATATTTATTTCATTTTTATCCCTATATCTACTAGTGCAGCTGCTAGACCGGCATTACCTGTCATTATCAATGCATTTGTTGACGCACATCTACTTGTACAACCTGTTGCTGGTTTATTATTCTCCTCCTTCTGTGTCTGAAAGTTCAGGGACTGTGTTCCTTTCTTTCATTCCTGTATAAATAATTTGTCCCCTCTACAACAGAGAGATGAAACATAACCCATAAGTAGGGTAAGATCTCCCTACTAGATTTTATTTAGTAATAAGGGCAGATCTTAATATATTTTGTTATCACAAAAAGTTAAAGGGTCATGAAACATTTTTATTATACTTCACGATTCAGATAGTTCATTAATATCCTCCTTCCGCGTCATAATAGTATCACAAATTTAAAAATATTCTGCATGTTTATTGTTAACTGTCTGCAATGACAAACAGCATAGAAAAAAACCTTTTCAGACTCCCATTGATTTCTATGGCATTCGCGGCCTCAGTGGTGGTGGTTTGAAGGATAGATACGCTGCGTCAGAATAGACGCAAGCGTACCTGTTGAATGTTTGATAAATTGGTAAGAGGGTCAAATAGAGTCGAATGTGAAGGCGAATTATCAGTAATACGCTCGAATAGAGTCGAATGTGAAGGCGGATGATTTGTATTACGCTTGAATAACACAAGCAGCGATTTGCATCAGATTGATCTTGCGGGAGCGTATATTATGTCGAACATTTCAACATTGATGCTGTGTTAACTAGGATGGATCAACTTTGCGTCCAATTTGATGCAGACTTCCAGCGAATTCACAGTTGAAGCTTTGATAAATTGGCCCCTAAGAGTGGAATTAGGTAGATGAGGGATTTTGAAACAGACATAAGTGTAAGAGAGAAAAAAGGAAGATTTAAGAGAGAAGGAATCTAAGAAGGATGGATAAAAAAAAGGAAATAAGGGGCATAAAAAAGGTTAGTAGTAGACTGGTTACATACACACACACAGATAAATGGCCATGAGTATGTAGAATTATCAGAAAAGAAGATCATGCTAATCAAAGGCAGATAAAGACAACAGGGAAGAAACTATGGTTCAGGAATAAATCAAGAGAAAAGACAAGCTTGAATACATCACACTATGCCCATGTGTAAATGTTTGTTTTTTTAAATACAATGACACAGTTGTATGTTTCGGGTATATACACACACTGAAGCTCAAGTATGTCTTTCTGCATTATAGTTAATGTTAGGTATGATGATATAGACCCCTGCATAGCATAGGGAAGCTATTTTTGGCTGGAATCATTATCCAATTAAAACTTTAGGAATGATAACATAGACCACATAGGGTGGTGTGTATTACTTTAATAAATATGTAGTTGTCATTATGCCCTTGACCTTTAAAAATAAAAGTTTCATCATTTGTGACCATGCAGAAAGAGTTACCACAGAATGCAACATGACATGATGCTAAGTATAGAGTTCCCTGATCTCTGTGAGATCGTTGTCATAGAATGTTATGGAGCTTTCTTGATGCAGATTTATGCTTGGGAATTCTGCTAAATCCTCCTAACTTGACATATACAAAAATCAAACTGCAAACTATTTCACTCGTGTTTTTATTTGTATTTGCTTCCAGTTTTCTATACATTCTTTGTGTATTACCAGCATTTGGAGACAGCAGTACACTAGAGTTTCTGCTTGCCAGGTGCAGTGTTAAGAAGTTTGAGATTGGACAGCTGCCACCCTTTGATTCCTAGGATAGTCTTCTTACTAAAGGACTCCTCAAATGTATGAACTAAATGTAAACCTGTTCATTGAATGCCCCCATAATAAACCATCATCCAATACACACAGTGTGAACCTTGTGAGATGATCCAAACAACCACAAGCTCATTTGCATGGCCATTTACTCCTGTGTGAGAGCCTCATTACAATAATCATACTCCTAAATGAATCTAATGATGTTCATGCAGGGGCATATATTCTGGGAAGCTTCACCATTTTATTGTGTTCCCATTCACCTGAGGACAATCATAATTCTCTCTTTAGCTGATAAAGAAAATAGCTCAAAATGTGTGTAATGTACCCAACAATTTTAAAGGCTACTTGCCCTCTCTTGAAATAAAGGAGCCAGATATGAGTCTATCTAATAGTAAAAGATGGACTATTATACATACCTGGGTTAAACCAATTTAACGGCAATGTCCACCCTTTTAAACCACAGAGCTGCAAAACAAAAGGGAGATTGTACACAAGATTTTTCTTTGCATAAATGTTTTGTAGATAATCCATATATATGTGGGAGTGTTTTTGTAAAAATGTATAGTTTTGCTTATTTTTAAATAACATTGTGCTGATTTTCAGACTCCTAACCAAGCCCCAAAGTTTTAGATGTATACTGATGTATACAGACACCTGGTTGTGTAATTGATCTGTTCATATGCAGAGGAGGGGGGAGTGTCTGTCCCTGCTTTCCCAGCCCCTTTCAGTGAGTTTCCCAGCCTAACCTCATCAACAGTGCTAAATTAGAAACACTTTAAAAATGAAATCCTGCAGCCAATATAAATCACATTATGCTGCTTTCTGTGTATAGCATCTTACATTTGCCAATATTTTTGTATACATGTGATTTTCCATTAGGGTTATAAGTATTTGTAGTGTTTTGAGAGAAGTTCACCCCCTTTTAGTTGGTGAGAAAAAACTGTGAGATCTTCAGTGTTAAAATCTTTATAGAATTACGCTGGGATTAAAGAGACATTTTCATATACGCCCATGGAACCCCCATGTTCAGCCCATTTTACAAAAAAACTATTATTATGCATTTTGTATTTATAAGTACACATTTCTGTGTGTTTTTTGCATATCCAGTGTTCTAAAATTATGATTTACGCTGTGCATAGTTAATATGATTTATTTATGTGTAAATTACATACAAATTTTAAGTTTTTGATAACATACGATTTTTGGTGAAGAATTCTGTTGCGATTTTTGATGCACCTTAACAATACAATTTTCCCTGCTTATTTTTGTGTGAATAGTTGAATTAATTGTTTTGTATGAAAATGCAGTTTATGCCCCTTAGTGAGACACCCTGTTTTCAGGGTAAAAAACATAATTTATGCTTACCTGATAAATTCCTTTCTCCTGTAGTGTAGTCAGTCCACGGGTCATCCATTACTTATGGAATATATCTCTTCCTAACAGGAAACTGCAAGAGAATTACCCAGCAGAGCTGCTATATAGCTCCTCCCCTCACCTATCATACTCAGTCATTCGACCAAAGCAGACGAGAAAGGAGGAACCATAGGGTACAGTGGTGACTGGAGTTTAATTAAAATTTAGACCTGCCGTAAAAACAGGGCGGGCCGTGGACTGACTACACTACAGGAGAAAGGAATTTATCAGGTAAGCATAAATTATGTTTTCTCCTGTTAAGTGTAGTCAGTCCACGGGTCATCCATTACTTATGGAATACCAATACCAAAGCTAAAGTACACGGATGAAGGGAGGGACAAGGCAGGAACATTAAACAGAAGGAACCACTGCCTGAAGTACCTTTCTCCCAAAAATAGCCTCCGAAGAAGCAAAAGTGTCAAATTTGTAAAATTTTGAAAAGGTGTGAAGCGAAGACCAAGTCGCAGCCTTGCAAATCTGTTCAACAGAGGCCTCATTTTTAAAGGCCCAGGTGGAAGCCACAGCTCTAGTAGAATGAGCTGTAATCCTTTCAGGAGGCTGCTGTCCAGCAGTCTCATAGGCTAAGCGTATTATGCTACGAAGCCAAAAAGAGAGAGAGGTAGCCGAAGCCTTTTGACCTCTCCTCTGACCAGAGTAAACGACAAACAGGGAAGTAGTTTGACGAAAATCCTTAGTTGCCTGCAAATAGAATTTCAGGGCACGGACTACGTCCAGATTATGCAAAAGTCGTTCCTTCTTTGAAGAAGGGTTAGGACACAGAGATGGAACAACAATCTCTTGATTGATATTCCTGTTAGTAACTACCTTAGGTAAGAACCCAGGTTTAGTACGCAGGACTACCTTGTCTGAATGAAAAATCAGATAAGGAGAATCACAATGTAAGGCAGATAACTCAGAGACTCTTCGAGCCGAGGAAATAGCCATCAAAAACAGAACTTTCCAAGATAACAGCTTGATATCAATGGAATGAAGGGGTTCAAATGGAACGCCTTGAAGAACATTAAGAACTAAGTTTAAGCTCCACGGCGGAGTAACAGACCTAAACACAGGCTTAATCCTAGTTAAAGCCTGACAGAAAGCCTGAACGTCTGGAACTTCAGCCAGACGTTTGTGTAGAAGAATAGACAGAGCAGAAATCTGTCCCTTTAACGAACTAGTAGATAAGCCCTTTTCTAAACCCTCTTGTAGAAAGGACAATATCCTAGGAATCCTAACCTTACTCCATGAGTAACTCTTGGATTCGCACCAATGTAAATATTTACGCCATATCTTATGGTAAATTTTTCTGGTAACAGGCTTCCTAGCCTGTATTAAGGTATCAATAACCGACTCCGAGAAGCCACGCTTTGATAGAATCAAGCGTTCAATCTCCATGCAGTCAGCCTCAGAGAAATTAGATTTGGATGTTTGAAAGGACCCTGAATTAGAAGGTCCTGTCTCAGAGGCAGAGACCACGGTGGACAGGACGACATGTCCACTAGGTCTGCATACCAGGTCCTGCGTGGCCACGCAGGCGCTATCAGAATCACCAAAGCTCTCTCCTGTTTGATCTTGGCAATCAAACGAGGAAGCATCGGGAATGGTGGAAACACATAAGCCATGTTGAAGACCCAAGGGGCTGTCAGAGCATCTATCAGCACCGCTCCCGGGTCCCTGGACCTGGATCCGTAACAAGGAAGCTTGGCATTCTGACGAGACGCCATGAGATCCAGATCTGGTTTGCCCCAACGACGAATCAGTTGAGCAAAGACCTCCGGATGAAGCTCCCACTCCCCCGGATGAAAAGTCTGGCGACTTAGAAAATCCGCCTCCCAGTTCTCCACGCCTGGGATGTAGATCGCTGACAGGTGGCAAGAGTGAGACTCTGCCCAGCGAATTATCTTTGAGACTTCCAACATCGCTAGGGAACTTCTGGTTCCCCCTTGATGGTTGATGTAAGCCACAGTCGTGATGTTGTCCGACTGAAATCTGATGAACCTCAGAGTTGCTAACTGAGGCCAAGCTAGGAGAGCATTGAATATTGCTCTTAACTCCAGAATATTTATTGGGAGGAGTTTCTCCTCCTGAGTCCATAATCCCTGAGCTTTCAGGGAATTCCAGACTGCTCCCCAGCCTAGAAGGCTGGCGTCTGTTGTTACAATCGTCCAATCTGGCCTGCGAAAGGTCATCCCCTTGGACAGATGTGGCCGAGAAAGCCACGATAGAAGAGAATCTCTGGTCTCTTGATCCAGATTTAGTAGGGGGGACAAATCTGAGTAATCCCTGTTCCACTGACTTAGCATGCACAATTGCAGCGGTCTGAGATGCAGGCGCGCAAATGGTACTATGTCTATTGCCGCTACCATTAAGCCGATTACTTCCATGCACTGAGCTACTGACGGGTGTGGAATGGAGTGAAGGACACGGCAAGCATTTAGAAGTTTTAATAACCTGGCCTCTGTCAGGTAAATTTTCATCTCTACAGAATCTATAAGAGTCCCTAGAAAGGGAACTCTTGTAAGTGGTAATAGAGAACTCTTTTCCACGTTCACCTTCCACCCATGCGACCTCAGAAATGCCAGAACTATCTCTGTATGAGACTTGGCAGTTTGAAAACTTGACGCTTGTATCAGAATGTCGTCTAGGTACGGAGTCACCGCTATGCCTCGCGGTCTTAGTACCGCCAGAAGTGATCCTAGAATTTTTGTAAAGATTCTTGGAGCCGTTGCTAATCCGAAGGGAAGAGCTACAAACTGGTAATGCCTGTCTAGGAAGGCAAATCTCAGATACCGGTAATGGTCCTTGTGAATCGGTATGTGAAGGTAGGCATCCTTTAGATCCACTGTGGTCATGTACTGACCCTCTTGGATCATGGGAAGGATGGTTCGAATAGTTTCCATTTTGAATGATGGAACTCTTAGAAATTTGTTTAGGATTTTTAAGTCCAAGATTGGCCTGAAGGTTCCCTCTTTCTTGGGAACCACAAATAGGTTTGAATAGAATCCCTGCCCGTGTTCCGTCCGCGGAACTGGGTGGATTACCCCCATTAGTAAGAGGTCTTGTACACAGCGTAGAAACGCCTCTTTCTTTATTTGGTTTGCTGATAACCTTGAAAGATGAAATCTCCCCCGTGGAGGAGAAGTTTTGAAGTCCAGGAGATATCCCTGAGATATGATCTCCAACGCCCAGGGATCCTGGACATCTCTTGCCCAAGCCTGGGCGAAGAGAGAAAGTCTGCCCCCCACTAGATCCGTTTCCGGATAGGGGGCCCTCTCTTCATGCTGTTTTGGGGGCAGCAGCAGGTTTCCTGGCCTGCTTGCCCCTGTTCCAGGACTGGTTAACTTTCCAGCCCTGTCTGTAACGAGCAACAGCTCCTTCCTGTTTTGGAGTGGAGGAAGTTGATGCTGCTCCTGCCTTGAAGTTACGAAAGGCACGAAAATTAGACTGTTTGGCCTTTGATTTGGCCCTGTCCTGAGGTAGAGCATGGCCCTTACCTCCCGTAATGTCAGCAATAATTTCTTTCAAGCCGGGCCCGAATAAGGTCTGCCCTTTGAAAGGAATATTAAGCAATTTAGATTTAGAAGTCACGTCAGCTGACCAGGATTTAAGCCATAGCGCTCTGCGCGCTTGGATGGCGAATCCGGAGTTCTTAGCCGTAAGTTTGGTTAAATGCACAACGGCATCAGAAACAAATGCGTTAGCTAGCTTAAGTGTCTTAAGCTTGTTGATTATTTCATCCAATGGAGCTGAGCGAATGGCCTCTTCCAGAGACTCAAACCAGAATGCTGCCGCAGCAGTGACAGGCGCAATGCATGCGAGGGGCTGTAAAATAAAACCTTGATGAACAAACATTTTCTTAAGGTAACCCTCTAATTTTTTATCCATTGGATCTGAAAAGGCACAACTATCCTCCACCGGGATAGTGGTACGCTTAGCTAAAGTAGAAACTGCTCCCTCCACCTTAGGGACCGTCTGCCATAAGTCTCGTGTGGTGGCGTCAATAGGAAACATTTTCCTAAATATGGGAGGAGGGGTAAAAGGCACACCCGGTCTATCCCACTCCTTGCTAATAATCTCTGTAAGCCTTTTTGGTATAGGAAATACGTCAGTACACACCGGTACCGCATAGTATCTATCCAACCTACATAATTTCTCTGGAATTGCAACCGTGTTACAATCATTCAGAGCCGCTAATACCTCCCCTAGCAATGTGCGGAGGTTCTCTAGCTTAAATTTAAAATTGGAAATCTCTGAATCCAGTCTCCCTGGATCAGATCCGTCACCCACAGAATGAAGCTCTCCGTCCTCACGTTCTGCAAACTGTGATGCAGTATCTGACATGGCTCTCATCTCATCCGCGCGCTCTATCCTTAACCCAGAGCTATCGCGCTTGCCTCTTAATTCTGGCAACTTAGATAATACTTCTGTCATAACAGTAGCCATGTCTTGCAAAGTGATTTGTAAGGGCCTCCCTGATGTACTTGGCGCCACAAAATCACGCACCTCCTGAGCGGGAGGCGAAGGTACTGACACGTGAGGAGAGTTAGTCGGCATAACTTCCCCCTCGTCGTCTGGTGATAATTTCTTTACATGTAAAGATTGACTTTTATTTAAAGTAGCATCAATGCAATTAGTACACAAATTTCTATTGGGCTCCACATTGGCCTTTAAACATAGTGAACAAAGAGATTCATCTGAGTCAGACATGTTTAAACAAACTAGCAATGAGACTAGCAAACTTGGAAATACTTTTCAAAATTAATTTACAAGCAATATAAAAAATATAAAAAACGTTACTGTGCCTTTAAGAAGCACAGAAAAACTGACACAGTTGAAATAACAATGACCAAAATAGTTATAGCAACCAAATTTTCACAGTAAATGTATTAAGTTAGCAAAGGATTGCACCCACCAGCAAATGGATGATTAACCCCTTAGTACCCAAAAACGGATAACAATTATATAATTAACGTTTTTCTCACAGTCAAATACACTGTATTTTGAGGACCCCTGAGCTCTCTAGAGACGATCTGGATCATGGAGGATGAAGTAGACAGATTGTGACTGAATTTTTACTGCGCAAAAAAGCGCTAAAATAGGCCCCTCCCACTCATATTACAACAGTGGGGGAGCTCAGAAACTGTTTCTATGCAGAAAACAAAAATGGCCATGTGGTAAAAATCATGCCCTAATAAGTTTTATCACCAAGTACCTCACAAAAACGATTAACAAGCCAGTAAACGTTTTAAACATACATTTGAAAGTTATGTATTATTATTAATAAGCCTGCTACCAGTCGTTTTTACTGCAGTTAAGGCTCATAAATTATTTCAGTATTAACAGTATTTTCAGAGTCAATTCCATTCCTTAGAAAAATACATTCAGTGTACACACACACATCAGCCTGATACCAGTCGCTATCACTGCATTTAAGGCTGAACTTACTTTACAATGGTATCAGCAGTATTTTCTCAGTCAATTCCATTCCTCAGAAAATAAATTACTGCACATACCTCATTTGTTGCAGGGGAGCCCTGCATGCTATTCCCCTTCTCTGAAGTTACCTCACTCCTCAGATGAGAAACAGCCAGTGGATCTTAGTTACGTCTGCTAAGACCATAGAAAAAACCCCAGGCAGATTCTTCTTCTAATGCTGCCTGAGAATAAACAGCACACTCCGGTGCCATTTAAAAATAACAAACTTTTTATTGTAGAAATAAACTAAGTTAAAAAACACCACAGATCTCTCACAGCTTCCTTTTTAGTTAGGCTGCAAGAGAATGACTGAGTATGATAGGTGAGGGGAGGAGCTATATAGCAGCTCTGCTGGGTAATTCTCTTGCAGTTTCCTGTTAGGAAGAGATATATTCCATAAGTAATGGATGACCCGTGGACTGACTACACTTAACAGGAGAAAGTGGCTTTAGATTATTCCACCAGGGAAATAGAAGGACTGGCGATCATTCTTTAATAATCTCGCCAGCCCAGAGAGCTTTAGATCATCGGGCCCTGAATATTAAAAAGAAAAGGGTGAAACTCTCCAGCACTGCAAGATCTCTCTCATTTCTTTATATGAAGGAGAGACAAGCCCAGTGCAATACATCACTGCGTGATATGTGAGTTTTGTTACACTTCTGTGTTACTTTAACAAATTAGGATCATACTTTATAAATTTCTGTTAAAATATACAAATTACATTGTACCTTGAATTTGCTGCATTGCAAACTTAAAACTCACCCTTTCAGAAACTGTGTGTGTGTGGGGTGGGGGGCAGTGCAGTTCCCTGGGCTGAACAATGGGAGTTCCCTATGTATGTCTGAAGCTCTCTCACAAGTCTTGTGAAATTTTCTAAGCATTTTAAACAAGCTGGTCTCACTAATTTGTCTCGTATGCAGGTGAAGCTTGCTCAAAATTCACAATACATTTATTTTATCTAAGAGAAAAGTAATATATACTAACATATAGACCAAGTTACATTGTAGTGAAAACATTTCAGTTTATTTTGGAATTGATGCAAACAGAGCCTTTATATCAGAAAATGAAAAACAACTGTGTACAAAATATATACACCACAAAGCGCTGTTATATCTATATATAAAATATTAAATATTAATACAGAGTGTAATACAGTGAAAATAGTTATAATAAACAAGGCGAACTATAAGAGCTTAATACACCAATGTGTATAAAGTCCAATAACAAACAGGCAATTCAATAAGACACAAAAGTACAATACTCACTTAAATACAGCAAGTATATAAGTTGTTCTATCATATAATAGATGTGCTATATAGTCCAGTAGCTCCTCTTAGATTAGAGAACTCCAGGAATCCCAATAACAAAAGCTGAAAAAACAAATGGAAAGAAGCGCGGACTCAAGTGTAGATTATAAACTTTAATTACACTGCACAAATAAAATGGCACACTCACAAGATTTCCATATAAAACGGGCATATAGGAAGGTTATCCAACTGACAAACAATCCCCCACATAGGTGTATTCAGATCCGTGCAAACATTCAGGTCCGTGCAAGCATCAGCTGTGTAAGCCAGGAGATGAATCGCTATGATACCGTCTGATCAGTCTGATCCTGTGTGAGACTGTGTGAATCTCAATGCCGGACGCTCCAAACACGCTGTGCTGCAAGTGATAGGAAGTGAGGAAACCCTCGGCCGTCTGCCAATCTGCGTGCACTTTAAAACTACAGCAGCTTCAGAGGGACCTAAAAGGATAGCAAACTTCTACGCGTTTCGTCCCGACGAAATCGACGGGACTTTCTCAAGAATAGAGCCTTTATATCAGCCCTAGTAGTTCTCCAGTTACCTTCTCTCTCCCATGTGATATTTTTTATCCCAGACAGCTTCATTACTTTCTATGGAAGGCAGCTCTCGTCTCCCTGTGATTTCCAGGTTCCTCCCTTTTTCTTAGAAAATTCAGTGAGCTCTGTGTCTGTGAAGTTTATTTTATAATAGGAATTTGTAAAATCACTAAATACACTGCCGTACACAAAGTAAAATACAAACTAGAAAGTGCAAAATTTTATTGTAACAAAATCTAATCTGAAGTGTAAATTTATATAAAATAGTGTAAATGCAGTAGAAGTGTCATGTTACACAGTGCTATATTGCACTGGGCTTATCTCTCCTTCACATACAGAAATGCAGGGAATGCCCCTTGGGAAAGTAAAGCAAAATCTGCCTTTTTAAAATTTCACTAGGGATCTCTCAGTGCTGGAGGATCATTTTAGAATATCTCACCTGAGAAGAGAGGTTTTGAATATCAGGGCACTAGAGAGAAAAATAAATATACATTCCATTAGAGAACAAAAAAGAGCTAAACACATAATACAACAGTAGTTATAAAAAAGGAACAGATTTTTATACTTCTTTTTTGAGATTTTGAAGACCCAGAAACACATATTGGTCCATAATTGCTTATTTTTAGGACATAAGAAAAAATAATGTACTAGATTTGACATTTACAACACTTATTTGGACATAATGTATTCCATTTCAAATTCAATTTAGGGGTAAGGTAATCTGTATATATTAGTCTCATCTGTGACTCCCTAAAGTAAGCTTATCGGGCCCGATCTGATATGCAGCGTCGCCCGCAGAAGCCGGCGACGCCAAATTTTGCGCGGGTTTGGTATCACATATACGGCGTAGCATACAACTTACGCGTGTATATTTCTGCCTTCGCCCGTATTATTTTTACCCATAGACTGACCTACAAAACACGCGCAGTTTGGTATCCAATATACTGCGTAAGGACTTACGCACGCAGATTTCAGAAAATCTACTCCATTCTCATCTCGCCACAAATTGCAGGCGCAGGAGCCCTTGCACTGACTAACAAACCAACATAACTCCCTGGAAGCCTTAACAAACACATAAATTTAAGCAGCATCTCAAGGTTAAAGGGACAGTATACTATGATATTTCTTTTATAAGGTTTATTTGTGTATTTGAAATAGTCAAATGGATTGAGCTTGTAGATACTTTATCACATTGGGGACATATACTTGCTTATTTACTGTAAATTGGATTACCTTCATCTCTTTAGAACCCACTGGAGTGTAATTTATTCTAATGCTAACACAGCTTGGCACTGATGCCAAAATATATAAAGGGACAGTCAACTCCAAAGAAAACCTTCTTCTTTTAAATAGGGCATGTTATTTCTAACTACTTTCAGATTTAATTTGAACACTTGCTTTGTTCTCTTGGTATTCTTAGTTGAAAGCAAAACCTAGGATGGCGCATATGATCATTTATAACACCTTCTTGAAGGCTGCCTCTTTGCAATTGTGTTAAACCAATCACTCACACCACAACCTCTCACCTGCAGACTTAAAACACCTGATAATGCCCACCCTATCAGTAACATCACTACTATATATACCAATGGGTCAATTTATATTGGATGTGAGATACATTGATTTACATCTTACAAGTGATTATTACTATATGTACCCTTCAGAAACAACTATTGTGGATGGGAGTTATAGTACAAGAATATGTTAGAAATAGGATAATATTACCTTTTTTGGGCCATTTCCACACAGGCCTTATTATATGTTTTAACAATATTAGTGTACTAAAACACCCCTCACATGGATGTGGAAGACAATTATATGGTAAAAAACAGAGGACAAGATTTATGGTGAACTATAAAAATATATATTTTTTTTAGGCTTCTTGGATGAGGGGGCAGAGGTGACTGGAGTGGATTTCCTGGTTCTGGTTTGGGAAGCTTCAGATGATTCTGCTGGAGTGCTGGCCACAGATGAAAGGCTGGAGGCAGTGTCCTGCTGGTGTGTGAAGTGCTCAACCAACACACCCAAGAGTTGGTTTTGTTCCCGCCATCTGTTGTCCATCTGTATCTGCATATCAGACTGGATTCTCATCATTTGAGACTGATTTTGGACAATTCCATTTAATGAGGCTGCAATGTCCCTCTGCAGCTCGATGCTATGCTTGAGTAGTCTATCTTGGCTCCTATGAAACCTCTGTTGGCCTCTTTGAATGCTTTCGCAGCCTGTTATCAGCCTCCTCTGTAGTGAAATGTATTCCTCTCCCAGGGGAGAATACAGTGGATCTACAGGCTCTTGAGCAGCAGTGATTCTAGGTGCAGGTTCTGCTCTATCTGCTGGTGCATCATGGACAGCTTCAGCTGCATCTGCTTCATGGATAACTTCAGCTGCAGGTGCTTCAGGGACAACCTCAGCTGCAGGTGCTTCAGGGACAACCTCAGCTGCTGGTGCTTCAGGGACAACCTCAGCTATATGCTCATCTGAGGATGGTGGAGCTCTCCCAAAGGAAGCGGATGGTGGAGCTCTCCCAAGGGAAGCAGATGGTGGAGCTCTCCCAAAGGAAGTGGATGGTGGAGCTCTCCCAAGGGAAGTGGATGGTGGAGCTCTCATGCTGGATTGGTAGTCCCATTGTCCACTAGTGTGTGACCACTCAGCCTGTCCACTTTGCATACCTTGCAACATCCCCTGTGTGGAAAAGCCATGACTGGCCTGATATTGTGGTGGTGGGGGGGTAAAGACATCGACCCTTCGTGGCTGACTTGGCTCCCCCTCAAAGCCAAAAGGATGTTCCACAGGCCAGGTATCTTGCCATGGCTCGTATGCCAATGGTGGTGGCATCACTTCTGGGTCCTCAACGGATGCAATCCAACCCAGCTGATGCCTGGCAGCATAATGTCCATATTGCTGCATGAAGACTGGTGGTGGAGGTGGCTGCATGGCTGTGACTGGTGGTGGTGCTGGAGGTGGTGGCATGCCAGTTTGCAGCCTGGTGACAGGAGGTTCTGAGGAGGAGTCAAATGATGATAGGGATTAGTACAGTCATATATATGTCCATGTGGGCATACAATATACATTGATACATGCTAGGGACAATACTCATTCTCATGTCAAACTCTCTATGAGGGATTTTAATCTGCACAGTATACAGGTATGTGTTTCATACAAGAGTTATGTGTACATGTCAGTGATGTCAGTGATGGAGAAAATGTGTTCTTTAAGTGACACTATGGTCACACAATTTACTTTAGCCTGATGTAGGCACAGAACCTGCTTTCTGAGCTAAAAGTATTGTGATGGCTATAGTGTCCATTTACTGAAAACTCTACATGTGGCTTGTGGCTTGTGTTACTCTGAGACATGTTAGTATTGCACTATTCCACCTCATATCATGAATTGCATTGTGTTAAGTAGCATTAATGTCAAACCTAATTGTAGATGTTTTTGTTAGTAGGCCAAATACCATGCTCCTCATAGTGTACATGAATGTGTGACATTAAAGGATGTTATATCTCAAATACATATCATACTGGTGTGTGGGATGTTACTCACCAGCATGAGGTGCTGTGGTTGCAACCCCTGAGTCACGAGCCCCTGGAAGTCCATGGACTGCTGTGATACTCAGAGAGTTATGTATCATCTCCTGCCATACGTTGTATTCTGCTTCCAAGGGTGGACCACCGCCTGTTCCCCTCTGGTGCATGGCTTCCTGGCCCATCTTCTCCTTCACCCCCCTCTTTCAATCATTCCATCTTTTTTTCAGTCCCTCGACAGTCCTCCTCTGCGGGGCCACACTGTTTACAGCCTCCTCTACCGCTGACCATGCTTCCTTACGCCTTCGGGCAACGCCTCTGCCCTTCTCCTGGCCAAAGAGGGCAGTGTGGTTGTCCATGATGGCCTGGACTAGCGCAACATTCTCAGCAAATGAGAAATTTGGACATCTCATGCGCTCCTCCTCTGTGGCCACCTGGCTTCCTCCCTGGGATGTCCCTGGTGTGGGTTCCTCCCTATCCTCTCCCTCCTCCCCCCTTCTGTCCCCATGTGCACCCTCTGACCCTCTTCTAAGTGTGCCTGATCTCTGGGCATCTCCCCTCCCATCATCCCTTCTAACTCTCCCTCTCCCCACTCCACTAAATCCCTGACGGGGACCCCGCTTCTCCTCCTGTCTGCTAGAATACTCCTCTCCCTGCAACTCCGCTCCCCTCCTCCCCTCCGCCCTACCTCTCCCTGCCATCCTCAAACTACACACACTCACACACTCACACTCACTCCCAGTTCAATCACACACAATCTCAACCAAACACTCAGCCTATCACACTGTAAAATTGAAATAAAATGTGTGAGGTGTTAGAAAAAAAAAGTGTTGTGTATTTTGTATATGTATGTATGCAATATGTGTGCAATATGTGAAAATAAGTGTAAGTAAATGTACAAGCTTACCCAAACAACAATCCGACTTAACTAACTATTATGCTGTGCCTCTCTCACTACTCTTACTAATCCTCAACTCACTGTAGTGTGCTGTAGCTCAACAAACCATCCAAACACACTAAAGAAAATGGCGGCTGCACATGGGTTTATATACGACTTTTGAATAGCGTAATTACGTTGCGCAGTTTTAGATGGAGTATCGGGTAATTTTTACGAGTCTTAGCCAAATTTGCATAAAACTACACTTTATTGAGACCATACGTGAACAAAAGACTGGCGTAAGTACTTGCGACGACTAAAATGTGTATTTGCACACTTTTCGGAACAACGCCAGTTTGTCCTACTTAGCCCCCTATTGAAAAAAATTATATATTTTTTTTACCCCCAGAAAACAACAAAAATTTGTTTCAATGGTTCAAAATAAATTTTTATTATTTGTGCCCCCTGTACTGTGTACTTACTTATTACTAAAGAAGAGTAGACACTGAGTAGTACTCTGTAAATAGTCCCTAAGCGCACGTGCAATAGAGAATCTATGGCACTGTGTCTGTGCGCATGCTAAATTTGGCTGCTGCGCAGCTCCAAGCCTCCTCATCCCCATAGTTGGCTGATCGCACACTTCAGACTGTGTGAGGGGTGGGAGGTGTTAGGAGCGAGCCCAGGCAGCAGCTAGTGACACAGGAGAAGAGCCGAGAGCGTCATCACTAACAGTCACGTGATGATGCTTGAGACGCTCCTCCCAGCTCAACGGCGCGAAATCTCATTGCGGAGATAGTCGTTGAGCTGAGAGGAGCTCAAATTGTGTTGTCTTCTGAGCAGCATAATGACTGAAGAAACCCAGAACGGTGAACCTGGTGCAAGAGCAAATGCCAGATGAGAACGTGGTCCTTGTGGGAACAACCAAATCATCGTTATTATGCCATATTTTAATAATATTTATGGGGAAAGACCGGACCGACAGGAGACAGACTTACCACTGCTGCTGTCTGTGATGTTATTCTTTTCCTATCTCTCCTCTCTGCTACGGATAATACTTTTTATTTAGTCTCACACACTCCCCTTGTCTCCCTGCAGTCACTGTGCTGACAGAACACTGTAGCTACAATAGCGCACATAACAGTGACTGCAGTGAGAGGGAGGCAAGGGGAGTGTGTGAGACTAAATAAAAAGTATTATCCGTAGCAGAGAGGAGAGCTGCAGACAGATCGTAAACTCTTTCAATTAGTGAAGTTTTTTGTTTATGCAGAACGCTATCAGTTCTGCAGGACGTTTGACAAGGTGCCATAGCAACCATTGCCAGAACGTCTCAGTGAACAGGAGCAGAGGGGCATTTGATTGATGTCTGGCAGTTTTTTATCTACTTTGTAAGGAGCTGAGGAAATGCTGGATGGGCTGTGTCATGCAACTCACAGAATTGCAAGCTGAATGGCACTTTTCCATGGGCAGTAGTAGAAGTATTATATATTTGTAAGTAAAATGTAAACAGCATATTACCTTTAATAAATGTATATTAGTAAATTGTTTAAAATGTTTTGTCATCATCAACTTTTTATTAACCCCTAAATAAAAAAATAATGATAATGGCCCTTTAACTGAGAACTGACTGAGTGGGAGTAAAATCAAGGTGGGAGGGCTGAGGGCTCTGGTAATGTGGGAGGATGCAGTGTGATGTTTGTAGTGTTTGTAAGTGTAGATGATCAATGGATCATGGTTTTAATAGAGCCCAGCATATCATATTCATGTCTCTTCCTCAAACTGCAAGAAAAAAAAAAACACAAAAGGGACATGAAACCCCCAATTTTTCTTTCATGATTCAGATAGAGCATGTACAGTGATTTTAAACAACTTTCTAATTTACTTCTATTATAAATTATTCTTCATTTTTTTGGTATCTTTTGTTGAAAAGCAGGGAATTCACAAAAGGGACACGAAACCCCCAATTTTTCTTTCATGATTCAGATAGAGCATGTACAGTGATTTTAAACAACTTTCTAATTTACTTCTATTATAAATTTTTCTTCATTTTTTTGTATCTTTTGTTGAAAAGCAGGGACTTCTTCAGATGGTAAATTTAAGGCACAATTTTAAATAGCTTTTCTTTTTAGGAGGAGGCTTGCAAACTGTGGATGGAAGGCACTTGTGTGTTTGCTAACATAGCATAAACTTTTATTATTGAATGAAACACTACAGATTCATTGGCCTTTCCTTTTAGAGGGACATAAAAGTGCAAAAACTCTATACAGGGTTAGAACATTTTATTTTTGCACTGTTGTTTGCATATATAACTGTGTTTAACCTAGCAAATCATTGCTTCTCTGAAGCAAACTTTAACAATCGGCTAGATTTAGAGTTCTGCGGCCAAAGGGGTGCGTTAGCTACGCGTGCTTTTTTTCCCCCCGCACCTTTTAAATACCGCTGGTATTTAGAGTTCACAGAAGGGCTGCGTTAGGCTCCAAAAAGGGAGCGTAGAGCATATTTAACGCCACTGCAACTCTCGATACCAGCGGTGCTTACGGACGCGGCCAGCTTCAAAAACGTGCTCGTGCACGATTCCCCCATAGAAAACAATGGGGCTGTTTGAGCTGAAAAAAAACCTAACACCTGCAAAAAACATAATTTATGCTTACCTGATAAATTCCTTTCTCCTGTAGTGTAGTCAGTCCACGGGTCATCCATTACTTATGGAATATATCTCTTCCTAACAGGAAACTGCAAGAGAATTACCCAGCAGAGCTGCTATATAGCTCCTCCCCTCACCTATCATACTCAGTCATTCGACCAAAGCAGACGAGAAAGGAGGAACCATAGGGTACAGTGGTGACTGGAGTTTAATTAAAATTTAGACCTGCCGTAAAAACAGGGCGGGCCGTGGACTGACTACACTACAGGAGAAAGGAATTTATCAGGTAAGCATAAATTATGTTTTCTCCTGTTAAGTGTAGTCAGTCCACGGGTCATCCATTACTTATGGAATACCAATACCAAAGCTAAAGTACACGGATGAAGGGAGGGACAAGGCAGGAACATTAAACAGAAGGAACCACTGCCTGAAGTACCTTTCTCCCAAAAATAGCCTCCGACGAAGCAAAAGTGTCAAATTTGTAAAATTTTGAAAAAGTGTGAAGCGAAGACCAAGTCGCAGCCTTGCAAATCTGTTCAACAGAGGCCTCATTTTTAAAGGCCCAGGTGGAAGCCACAGCTCTAGTAGAATGAGCTGTAATCCTTTCAGGAGGCTGCTGTCCAGCAGTCTCATAGGCTAAGCGTATTATGCTACGAAGCCAAAAAGAGAGAGAGGTAGCCGAAGCCTTTTGACCTCTCCTCTGTCCAGAGTAAACGACAAACAGGGAAGAAGTTTGACGAAAATCCTTAGTTGCCTGCAAATAGAATTTCAGGGCACGGACTACGTCCAGATTATGCAAAAGTCGTTCCTTCTTTGAAGAAGGGTTAGGACACAGAGATGGAACAACAATCTCTTGATTGATATTCCTGTTAGTAACTACCTTAGGTAAGAACCCAGGTTTAGTACGCAGGACTACCTTGTCTGAATGAAAAATCAGATAAGGAGAATCACAATGTAAGGCAGATAACTCAGAGACTCTTCGAGCCGAGGAAATAGCCATCAAAAACAGAACTTTCCAAGATAACAGCTTGATATCAATGGAATGAAGGGGTTCAAATGGAACGCCTTGGAGAACATTAAGAACTAAGTTTAAGCTCCACGGCGGAGCAACAGACTTAAACACAGGCTTAATCCTAGTTAAAGCCTGACAGAAAGCCTGAACGTCTGGAACTTCAGCCAGACGTTTGTGTAGAAGAATAGACAGAGCAGAAATCTGTCCCTTTAACGAACTAGTAGATAAGCCCTTTTCTAAACCCTCTTGTAGAAAGGACAATATCCTAGGAATCCTAACCTTACTCCATGAGTAACTCTTGGATTCGCACCAATGTAAATATTTACGCCATAACTTATGGTAAATTTTTCTGGTAACAGGCTTCCTAGCCTGTATTAAGGTATCAATAACCGACTCCGAGAAGCCACGCTTTGATAGAATCAAGCGTTCAATCTCCATGCAGTCAGCCTCAGAGAAATTAGATTTGGATGTTTGAAAGGACCCTGAATTAGAAGGTCCTGTCTCAGAGGCAGAGACCACGGTGGACAGGACGACATGTCCACTAGGTCTGCATACCAGGTCCTGCGTGGCCACGCAGGCGCTATCAGAATCACCGAAGCTCTCTCCTGTTTGATCTTGGCAATCAAACGAGGAAGCATCGGGAATGGTGGAAACACATAAGCCATGTTGAAGACCCAAGGGGCTGTCAGAGCATCTATCAGCACCGCTCCCGGGTCCCTGGACCTGGATCCATAACAAGGAAGCTTGGCGTTCTGACGAGACGCCATGAGATCCAGATCTGGTTTGCCCCAATGACGAATCAGTTGAGCAAAGACCTCCGGATGAAGCTCCCACTCCCCCGGATGAAAAGTCTGGCGACTTAGAAAATCCGCCTCCCAGTTCTCCACGCCTGGGATGTAGATCGCTGACAGGTGGCAAGAGTGAGACTCTGCCCAGCGAATTATCTTTGAGACTTCCAACATCGCTAGGGAACTTCTGGTTCCCCCTTGATGGTTGATGTAAGCCACAGTCGTGATGTTGTCCGACTGAAATCTGA
Organism: Bombina bombina; assembly: GCF_027579735.1. Classification (NCBI taxonomy): domain Eukaryota; kingdom Metazoa; phylum Chordata; class Amphibia; order Anura; family Bombinatoridae; genus Bombina; species Bombina bombina. The sequence goes on along the minus strand of NC_069504.1, from coordinate 348,404,028 downwards.
TGAACCTCAGAGTTGCTAACTGAGGCCAAGCTAGGAGAGCATTGAATATTGCTCTTAACTCCAGAATATTTATTGGGAGGAGTTTCTCCTCCTGAGTCCATAATCCCTGAGCTTTCAGGGAATTCCAGACTGCTCCCCAGCCTAGAAGGCTGGCGTCTGTTGTTACAATCGTCCAATCTGGCCTTCGAAAGGTCATCCCCTTGGACAGATGTGGCCGAGAAAGCCACCATAGAAGAGAATCTCTGGTCTCTTGATCCAGATTTAGTAGGGGGGACAAATCTGAGTAATCCCCGTTCCACTGACTTAGCATGCACAATTGCAGCGGTCTGAGATGCAGGCGCGCAAATGGAACTATGTCCATTGCCGCTACCATTAAGCCGATTACTTCCATGCACTGAGCTACTGACGGGTGTGGAATGGAGTGAAGGACACGGCAAGCATTTTTTCTATTGGGCTCCACATTGGCCTTTAAACATAGTGAACAAAGAGATTCATCTAAGTCAGACATGTTTAAACAAACTAGCAATGAGACTAGCAAACTTGGAAATACTTTTCAAAATTAATTTACAAGCAATATAAAAAATGTTACTGTGCCTTTAAGAAGCACAGAAAAACTGACACAGTTGAAATAACAATGACCAAAATAGTTATAGCAACCAAATTTTCACAGTAAATGTATTAAGTTAGCAAAGGATTGCACCCACCAGCAAATGGATGATTAACCCCTTAGTACCCAAAAACGGATAACAATTATATAATTAACGTTTTTCTCACAGTCAAATACACTGTCACAGGACTGCTGTGCCTGATTACCTCCCTCAAAATGGATTTTGAAGACCCCTGAGCTCTCTAGAGACGATCTGGATCATGGAGGATGAAGTAGACAGATTGTGACTGAATTTTTACTGCGCAAAAAATCGCTAAAATAGGCCCCTCCCACTCATATTACAACAGTGGGGAAGCTCAGAAACTGTTTCTATGCAGAAAACAAAAATGGCCATGTGGTAAAAATCATGCCCTAATAAGTTTTATCACCAAGTACCTCACAAAAACGATTAACAAGCCAGTAAACGTTTTAAACATACATTTGAAAGTTATGTATTATTATTAATAAGCCTGCTACCAGTCGTTTTTACTGCAGTTAAGGCTCATACATTATTTCAGTATTAACAGTATTTTCAGAGTCAATTCCATTCCTTAGAAAAATACATTCAGTGTACACACACACACACATCAGCCTGATACCAGTCGCTATCACTGCATTTAAGGCTGAACTTACTTTACAATGGTATCAGCAGTATTTTCTCAGTCAATTCCATTCCTCAGAAAATAAATTACTGCACATACCTCATTTGTTGCAGGGGAGCCCTGCATGCTATTCCCCTTCTCTGAAGTTACCTCACTCCTCAGATGAGAAACAGCCAGTGGATCTTAGTTACGTCTGCTAAGACCATAGAAAAAACCCCAGGCAGATTCTTCTTCTAATGCTGCCTGAGTATAAACAGCACACTCCGGTGCCATTTAAAAATAACAAACTTTTGATTGTAGAAATAAACTAAGTTAAAAAACACCACAGATCTCTCACAGCTTCCTTTTTAGTTAGGCTGCAAGAGAATGACTGAGTATGATAGGTGAGGGGAGGAGCTATATAGCAGCTCTGCTGGGTAATTCTCTTGCAGTTTCCTGTTAGGAAGAGATATATTCCATAAGTAATGGATGACCCGTGGACTGACTACACTTAACAGGAGAAAAGCAGCGTTCAGCTCCTAACGCAGCCACATTGTTTCCTATGCGGAAACACTTCCTAAGTCTGCACCTAACACCCTAACATGTACCCCGAGTCTAAACAATCCCTAACCTTACACTTATTAACCCCTAATCTGCCGCTCCCGCTATCGCTGACCCCTGCATATTATTATTAACCCCTAATCTGCCACTCCGTACACCGCCGCAACCTATGTTATCCCTATGAATCCCTAATCTGCAGCCCCTAACACCGCCGACCCCTATATTAAATTTATTAACCCCTAATCTGCCGCCCTCAACGTCGCCTCCACCTACCTACAATAATTAACCCCTAATCTGCCGACCGGATCTCACCGCTACTCTAATAAATGTATTAACCCCTAAAGCTAATTCTAACCCTAACACTAACACCCCCCTAAATTAAATATAATTTAAATCTAACGAAATAAATTATTTCTTATTAAATAAATTAATCCTATTTAAAGCTAAATACTTACCTGTAAAATAAACCCTAATATAGCTACAATATAAATTATAATTATATTGTAGCTATTTTAGGATTAATATTTATTTTACAGGTATTTTGTATTTATTTTAACCAGGTACAATAGCTATTAAATAGTCAATAACTATTTAATAGCTACCTAGTTAAAATAATTACAAAATTACCTGTAAAATAAATCCTAACCTAAGTTACAATTAAACCTAACACTACACTATCAATAAATAAATTAAATTAAATACCTACAATTATCTACAATTAAACCTAACACCACACTATCAATAAATTAATTAAATAAAATACCTACAATTAAATACAATTAAATAAACTAACTAAAGTACTAAAAATAAAAAAGAACTAAGTTACAAAAAATAAAAAAATATTTACAAACATTAGAAAAATATTACAACAATTTTAAACTAATTACACCTACTCTAAGCCCCCTAATAAAATAACAAAGCCCCCCAAAATAAAAAAATGCCCTACCCTATTCTAAATTAAAAAAGTTCAAAGCTCTTTTACCTTACCAGCCCTTAAAAGGGCCCTTTGTGGTGCATGCCTCAAAGAATTCAGCTCTTTTGCCTGTAAAAGAAAAATACAACCCCCCCAACATTAAAACCCACCACCCACATACCCCTAATCTAACCCAAACCCCCCTTAAATAAACCTAACACTAAGCCCCTGAAGATCTTCCTACCTTGTCTTCACCACACCGGGTATCACACCGATCCGTCCTGGCTCCGAAGTCTTGATCCAAGCCCAAGCGGGGGCTGAAAAATGACGTCCATCCTCCGGCTGAAGTCTTGATCCAAGCGGGCAGAAGAGGACATCCGGACCGGCAAACATCTTCATCCAAGCCGCATCTTCTCTGTTCTTCCATCCGATGACGACCGGCTGATCTTCAAGACCTCCAGCGCGGATCCATCCATCTTCACCGACGACCTCCAGCGCGGATCCATCCATCTTCACCGACGACTTCCCGACGAATGACGGTTCCTTTAAGGGACGTCATCCAAGATGGCGTCCCTCGAATTTCCGATTGGCTGATAGGATTCTATCAGCCAATCGGAATTAAGGTAGGAAAATTCTGATTGGCTGATGGAATCAGCACATCAGATTCAAGTTCAATCCGATTGGCTGATCCAATCAGCCAATCAGATTGAGCTTGCATTCTATTGGCTGTTCCGATCAGCCAATAGAATGCGAGCTCAATCTGATTGGCTGATTGGATCAGCCAATCGGATTGAACTTGAATCTGATTGGCTGATTCCATCAGCCAATCAGAATTTTCCTACCTTAATTCCGATTGGCTGATAGAATCCTATCAGCCAATCGGAATTCGAGGGATGCCATCTTGGATGACGTCCCTTAAAGGAACCGTCATTCGTCAGGAAGTCGTCGGTGAAGATGGATGGATCCGCGCTGGAGGTCTTGAAGATCAGCCGGTCGTCATCGGATTGAAGAACAGAGAAGATGCGGCTTGGATGAAGATGTTTGCCGGTCCGGATGTCCTCTTCTGCCCGCTTGGATCAAGACTTCAGCCGGAGGATGGACGTCATTTTTCAGCCCCCGCTTGGGCTTGGATCAAGACTTCGGAGCCAGGACGGATCGGTGTGATACCCGGTGTGGTGAAGACAAGGTAGGAAGATCTTCAGGGGCTTAGTGTTAGGTTTATTTAAGAGGGGTTTGGGTTAGATTAGGGGTATGTGGGTGGTGGGTTTTAATGTTGGGGGGGGGTTGTATTTTTCTTTTACAGGCAAAAGAGCTGAATTCTTTGGGGCATGCCCCACAAAGGGCCCTTTTAAGGGCTGGTAAGGTAAAAGAGCTTTGAACTTTTTTAATTTAGAATAGGGTAGGGCATTTTTTTATTTGGGGGGGCTTTGTTATTTTATTAGGGGGCTTAGAGTAGGTGTAATTAGTTTAAAATTGTTGTAATATTTTTCTAATGTTTGTAAATATTTTTTTTATTTTTTGTAACTTAGTTCTTTTTTATTTTTAGTACTTTAGTTAGTTTATTTAATTGTATTTCATTTTAGGTATTTTATTTAATTAATTTATTGATAGTGTGGTGTTAGGTTTAATTGTAGATAATTGTAGGTATTTTATTTAATTTATTTATTGATAGTGTAGTGTTAGGTTTAATTGTAACTTAGGTTAGGATTTATTCTACAGGTAATTTTGTAATTATTTTAACTAGGTAACTATTAAATAGTTATTAACTATTTAATAGCTATTGTACCTAGTTAAAATAAATACAAAGTTGCCTGTAAAATAAAAATAAATCCTAAAATAGCTACAATATAATTATAATTTATATTGTAGCTATATTAGGATTTATTTTACAGGTAAGTATTTAGCTTTAAATAGGAATAATTTATTTAATAAGAGTTAATTTATTTCGTTAGATTTAAATTATATTTAACTTAGGGGGGTGTTAGTGTTAGGGTTAGACTTAGCTTTAGGGGTTAATACATTTATTATAGTAGTGGCAAGATCCGGTCGGCAGATTAGGGGTTAATACTTGAAGTTAGGTGTCGGTGATGTTAGGGAGGGCAGATTAGGGGTTAATACTATTTATTATAGGGTTATTGAGGCGGGAGTGAGGCGGATTAGGGGTTAATAACTTTATTATAATAGCGGCGCGGTCCGGTCGGCAGATTAGGGGTTAATAAGTGTAGGAAGGTGGAGGCGACGTTGAGGGGGCAGATTAGGGGTTAATAAATATAATATAGGGGCAGCAGATTAGGGGTACATAAGTATAACGTAGCTTGCGGCGGCGTGCGGACGGCAGATTAGGGGTTAAAAAATTTAATTAGAGTGGCGGCGATGTGGGGGGACCTCGGTTTAGGGGTACATAGGTAGTTTATGGGTGTTAGTGTACTTTAGAGCACAGTAGTTAAGAGCTTTATAAACCGGCGTTTGCCCAGAAAGCTCTTAACTACTGACTTTTTTCTGCGGCTGGAGTTTTGTCGTTAGATTTCTAACGCTCACTTCAGCCACGACTCTAAATACCAGCGTTAGAAAGATCCCATTGAAAAGATAGGATACGCAAATGGCGTAGGGGGATCTGTGGTATGGAAAAGTCGCGGCTGCAAAGTGAGCGTTAGACCCTTTCTTGACTGACTCCAAATACCAGAGGGCAGTAAAAACCAGCGTTAGGAGCCTCTAACGCTGGTTTTGATGGCTACCGCCCAACTCTAAATCTAGGCCTATGTGTTTAACACTTTTGCAAGGGTTAAACACAGTTATTTGCAAGTAATAGTGCTATAGTAAAATGTTCTAATCCATTTTTTTTTTGCAATTTAATGTCCCTTTAATTACAGTGCACACATTAGTTACATGTTAAAAATATTTTCTCATGTTTACAGTGGTCTCTTAACATCCCAAACTACCAGATCACACTAAATCTAATCTAAATCTAGTTGTGATAAATCAAGGTTGAGCTGTGTGTATATGTATGTGTATATATATATATATATATATACACACATATACACACACACATTAAAATGGGCGGAGCCATCTGAGGGGCGGGGCTAGTGCTCCCCCATCTTCAAAAGTCACCAGCCGCCACTGCTATGGTCAATCCCAACAACTAGACTTCTACGGTAATATGAGATTCCTTTGGGAGGACTATTTGGCATCCCACTGAACAAACGTTTTATGTTTTCAATGAAAAAGACGAATTGTAATAGAATTATGATATCCAGCTTGTACTCACTGATTTATGTTATGTTTTTCATTGGAGATTGTTCTGTATTTACTATACTATCAACAATAAAGGAAATTTGAAAAAAAGAAAAAAAAAATGTTAGGCGGCCCTAATCCTCCTAATCCTACAGGTTTATTCAATTTATCTAAACCAAGACGCCTTTTTGCCTTGCTATAAAAATAATCTAAATTTTATTTTTCATTTTCATAATATCCTTATTTTTTTATACCATTACAGGTAACATATTCAAAAGGTAAAGTCATTTTGGAAGAACAATCAATTTAATTACATGAACTCATCATCTAGTTAAATTTTTTTCAATCCTTACAATGATCTTATTGTAAATAAATCCAAACCACAAGTTAGGATTCATAGAGATGTTTATACCTAGATATGGAAAATAATTCCTAACTTCAAGAAATGGAAGTTTAACATTTTTCTGAACAAGTCCTTTATTTAGCCAGAAAAACTCAGACTTAATTGATTAATTTTATAACCTGAGAATACACCAACATTGTTAATTGTATTAAAATTACTGGAATATATATTCATAAGGATTTTGGATAAATAATAGCATGTCATCAGCATAGAGCGATAGCTGATGTTTAGTATCTCCAACTACAAGACCAGGAAATACCATTTGGATTTTATTTACTAGAGGTTCTAAATGGAGATCAAATAGCAGGGGTAATAAGGGGCATCTTTATCCAAACAATCTTGTAAAAAGTGCAAAGTTCTAGGAATCCTAAAAGCATGCTAGTAAAAACCATGATCAAGACACCAGGAAATAAAAGTTCTCCAAAATGTATAATACATTTTCCTGGTAACTGGCTTCTGAGCCTTAATCAAATTGAACCTTACTCTAATTCCAGATGAAGAGACCATTTCCCTGGATGAAGAAACTGATGACTTGGAAAATCTGCTTCCCAATTTAATACTGCTGGGATGTGGATTGCTGAAATTAGACAGCAATTGGCCTCTGCCCAAGAGAGAATTTCAGAAACTTTCCCCCCATGGCTAAGGGACTGCAAGTCCCCTCTTGATGGTTGACATAAGCCATGGCTGTGACATTGTCTGACTGAAACTGGAGAAAAGATTCTCCTTTCAGAAGGGACCAAGCTTGAAGAGCTCTGGAAATTGCAACCTTTCCTCCAAAGGAGCCCGAACTCCATGTGTTGTCAGACACCCCCTAACAGCTCCCCATCCTGAAACACTTACATCTGTAGTAATCATAGACCAAATAGGATGAGCAAAAGAAGCCCCCTCCATAATAAGATGGAAATCCAGCCACCAAGACAGAGATTATCTTGTCTTGAAATACAGAAAAAATCCTGTATGATTCCTGCACCATTGTCCAAGCATACAAAGCTGAAGTGGTCTCATATGGAAATGAGCCAATGGAATAGCATCCAAATCTAAAATCATAAGACCTAAAACTCCCATACACAGAGCAACAGTGGGAAACTGGGGGGATTGAAGATTTTGACAGGCTGAAACCAATTTCAGATATAGAAGTATAGATGGCACAGGTCCCTTTAATTCCACTCTAAATATCACTGAAGGTAAAGAAAATAACTTGAAGTGTATATAAATTTCAAATGAATATGGGTGCAGTATACTCACTCCATAGGATTCACAATGTCAGCCGGTCTGAAGAACACCCCTCAATGGATGGTGTACAGCCAAGCTGGAGAAGAAAGTACTCGAATAAGGAAAATAGTAAAAGGCTCTAGATGTAAATAAAGTAGTTACTTACTCCTTAAAATCCAAATTTAGACGTTTTCACAGCAAAAAATAGCAAACAAAAACTGTGTATAAAAAACAAAGGTTTTACTGTGAGCTCAGCTCAATGCGTTTCAACAATTAAAATCGTCTTTTTCAAGAGCAATATTAAAAACAGGTAAAAGCTTGCTATGCTGTGACGGTTATCCACAATTTAAATACAGAAGACACATGTTCCAACTTCCGGTTTAAATAAATAAAATACATAAAATACATTCCCCATAAGATTATTTGTTCTTAACCAGTGATCCATCTTATGCAATGTAATTTTTTACAAAATTAGAATATAATAAATTTGGATAATCGCTGGGTGAAAACAAAATAGACCAATCACAAGTTATCTAATACATTTGAAACTGCCAATAGGAACGGATTACTTCTTTAAGTTTTCAAACGAGTAGTTGTATAAAGAGTTCTATTTCAGGTCCGTCCTGTAATGTGATGATGTTAGACCAATAGCAGAGGACTAACTTTAATAATGACACAACAGTCACATGTGAAGGTATCGTCCAATAGAGATATTTCAAATTATCAGTCCCCAAACAAGTAGTTATGTATAAAAAGTTACCTTTCAGGTCCAGTCACATGGTTTATTTGGACCAATGGTGTAAAACTTGTGAAAAAGATTTGTTTTAACCAATACGATGCCCATGAAAACGGCAATTTGTGAAAAGGAATTTTTAAAGTACCGATCGTGATCTCTATAATATACAATATGAAAAACAAGTTAAAAGTATTTGTGCAATACAATACTAAAATAAAGATTGTAATTTATAATCCAACAACTATAAAAATTATTGACAGAAAACTATTTATGTTTTGAATTATTATATCATCATTTTCTATAAATAAATAAATAGAATAAAATAAAATTAAAAAAATAAATAAAATGTGCATGTATGAAATAAGAAAATATATAAATTTGTTAATACTATATTCATATACTTGTTACAATGCAATCACCAGATCCAATATTTAGGACAAACCACCAGGCTTGTCAAAACTAGAATTTTAGAACATTTAAATAAAATTGATAAAAATCATGAGGGCCATGGAGTTCCTCTCCATTGTAATACATGTCCAAAGTTCAATATTAGACATTTCCAATGGTTGGGAATAGAGAAGGTGTCCACACACTGGAGGGTGGGCGGAGAAACTGAACTAGATAAGAGAGAGTTGTGGTGGATCCACACTCTCAGAATATATGGTCACTGGGGTTTAAATAAGGATATCAGATAAAGTGGCTTTTATTTGAATTCTATTAACACAATTATATATTTTCTTATTTCATACACTTGCACATTTTATTTTTTATTTTTATTTTATTTTTTACTTTTATTTTATTTTATTCTATTTATTTATTTATAGAAAATTATGATATAATAATTATCATAATTCAAATCATAAATAGTTTTCTGTCAATAGTTTTTATAGTTGTTGGATTATAAATTACAATCTTTATTTTAGTATTGTATTGCACAAATACTTTTCACATGTTTTTCATATTGTATATTATAGAGATCACGATCGGGACTTTAAAAATTCCTTTTCACAAATTGCCGATTTTCCTGGGCAGCGTATTGGTTAAAACAAATCTTTTTCACAAGTTTTACACCATTGGTCCAAATAAACCATGTGACCGGACCTGAAAGGGAACTTCTTATACATCACTACTTGTTTGGGGATGGATAATTTGAAATATCTCCATTAGACGATACCTTCACATGTGACTGTGACTCCGCTATTGGTCTAACATCATCACATTTCAGGACGGACCTGAAATAGAACTCTTTATACAACTACTTGTTTGAAAACTTAAAGAAGTAATCCGTTCCTATTGGCGGTCTCAAATTTATTAGATAACTTGTAATTGGTCTATTTTGTTCTCACCCAGCGATTATCCCAATTTATTATATTCTCATTTTGTAAAAAATCGGTATAGTCATAATTACATTGCATTAGATGGATCACTTGTTAAGAACAAATAATCATATGGGGAATGTATTTTACTAATTGTGAGTCCAATTTCCGAAACCAGAAGTTGGAACATGTGTCATCTGTATTTAAATCGTGGATAACCGTCACAGTATAGCAAGCTTTTACCTGTTTTTAATATTGCTCTTGAAAAAGATGATTTTAATTGTTGAAACGCGTTGAGCTGAGCTCACAATAAACCCTTTGTTTTTTTATACACAATTTGTGTTTGCTGTTTTTTGCTGTGACAACGCCGAAATTTGGATTTTAAGGAGTAAGTAACTACTTTATTTACATCCAGAGCTTTTTACTATTTTCCTTATTCGAGTACTTTCTTCTCCAACTTGGCTGCACACCATCCATTGAGGGGTGTTCTCCAGACCAGCCGACATTGTGAATCCTATGGAGTGAGCATACTACACCCATATTTATTTGAAAGTTATAAACACTTCAAGTAATTTTCTTTACCTTCAGTGATATTCATAGTGGAATTAAAGGGACCTGCACCATCTATACTTCTATATCTACATATCCACAGTCATTTGGGAGAGACGGTAAGAAGGCAGTGGTGCACATTATAGGAGAGAATTAGTCCTTTGTCCATTTACAGATTTTTTGTCATAAGATCTGCAATTATCTGTATTTTTTTTTTTTTTTTGCTGAAACCAATTTCAGCCTTCTTTGATCAGTTAGAGACAATTTAATGGAGACTGTGTCTATCAGGAACCCCAGAAAAGTAACCTTTGCCTGAGTAACCAAATAACTCATTAATAAATTGATCCTCCAACCATGATGTTGAAGAAACAACAACAGTCTGTTGTGAGATTCTGCTAAATGAAAATATAGAGCTAGTACCAAGATACCATCCAGGTAAGTTAACACAGCTATTCATTGGCTTCTGATAAGTAACAACAGAGCCCCAAAAACCTTTCTAAAGATCCTTGGAGCTGTAGCCAGACCAAAAGGAAGAGCAACAAACTGAAAAATCTTGTCTAGAAAAGCAAACCTCAGAAACTGAAATGAATCCTTATGAATTGGAGTATGGAGGTAAGCATCCTTTAAATCTATTGTGGACGTAGACTGTCCTTGCTGAATAAAAGACAGAATGGACTGAATAGTCTCCATCTTGATGGTCGGGACTCTAACAAACTCGTTCAAACCTTTTAGACCTCACACAGGTCTATAAGTTGCCTCTTTCTTGGGAATAACAAAGAGGTTTGAATACAATCTCTTTCCCTGTTCTAGCAGAAGAAAAGAAACTATCATACCCATGGATTCCAGATCCAGAACTGAATGAAAAAGAGCCTTAACTTTCAAATGGTTTTTCAGAACATTTGACAAAAGAAACCTTCCTCTGGGAGGTCTTACCCTAAGACCTATTCAATAACCGTCTGAAATTATATTTAGAGTCCAAGAATCTGACACATTCCAAAACCATGCCTCCTGAAAGAGACTTAACTGGCCCCATAGGGAATCTGGATTGAGGGCCACTACTTCATGCAGACTTTAAGGCAGGAGTGGACTTCTTGACCTGCTTAGGCCTGTTCCAATTGAAGCTTGGTTTCCAACCTGAGGAACCCTGCTTAGCTAAGGAAGAAACAGACTTTTTCTCCTTATTCTGACAAAAGGAATGAAAACAACTAGAAGCCTTAAATTTGCCCTTAGATTTATTATCTTGAGGTAGAAAAATTCCCTTACCTCCAGTAACAGTGGAAATAATAGAATCTAAATCTGTCCCAAACAAATTCTTTCCTTGAAAATACATATTCAAGAGTCTAAACTTAGAAACTACATCAGCAGACCAAGATTTTAACCATAAGGCCTGCCTAGAAAGGACAGACAAGAACATTCTTTTAGCATTAAACCTAATGATAGCCAAGATAGCATCTCCAATAAAAGAATTAGCACATTTAAGCAAAACCAAAAGGTTAAGAAAATCGTCAATATCAGAATCCTCTGAAACATGATAAGAACCAGCAGCAGAATCATCACCAATAGCAATCAGCAATAGCTGGTCTGAAAAGAAAAGCCCTTCTATGAAAGGATTAAAGTTTTCTATCCAAAGAGTCTTTAAAAGAGGAGCTATCCTCCAGAGGGATAGTAGTACGTCTGGCGAAGTAGAAATGGCACCATCCACCTTAGCAAAAGATTCCCAAGTTCAATATTAGAAGCAGGAAGAGGATACATTCTTTTAAACCTTGCAGAAGGATTAAATTAATTACCAAGTTTAGATTATTCTTTAGAAATAATTCCAGCCACAGCATCAGCCACTGGAATAACCTTAGCAGGTTTAAAACAAGAATTTAAACAACTAGAAGACCCCTCTTCAGTAACAGAAACTTCTTTAATTTCTAAAGTAAGCAAAACCTCCTTTAATATAGAATGTATATGATCAATACTAAATAAAAATGAGGAAGAAGCAGGCTTTGAATCAGAGACAGGTCCCTGATCATCAGAAAAAAAACTCACCCTCAGAAGCCTCATTAGCCTCATGAGATACAGGAATATTACTACTAGTAGAAGGCATATCTTGTACTGACCTTTTATGTTTATTTGATGGCAGAATGACTGCCAACATTTCAGACACTGTAGCCTTAAAGGGACAGTCAACACCAGCATTTTTGTTGTTTTAAAAGATAGATAATCCCTTAATTACCAATTCCCCAGTTTCGCATAACCAACACAGTTGTAATTATACACGTTTTACCTCTGTAATTACCTTGTATCTAAGCCTCAGCAGACTGTCCCCTTAGCTGTCTCCATGGTAAATTCACGTGCATGAGCTCAATGTTATCTATATGAAACATGTGAACTAATGCCCTCTAGTGGTGAAAAACTATCAAAATGCATTTAGATTAGAGGCGGCCTTCAAGGTCTAAGAAATTAGCATATGAACCTCCTAGGTTTAGCTTTCAACTAAGAATACCATGCCCTATTTGAAACGTAAGATTTTTTTTGGACTTGACTGTCCCTTTAATAAAATCCTTGACGCCAGGAAATTTTTTAGCTGGAGCTTTATATAATTGAACAAATAGAAGGAGCAATAATACCTTGGTAAGCAAATGCAGCATTTAACTGAACTGGTCTGAATGCACCAAAACATTAAGGCAGGACTCGCATAAATAGGAAGGAGGGGAAACCTCAGCCTGCTTACAATAAACACATTTAATACAGGTAGAAAAGTGTTCAGAAATATTAGATTCTGTCATGAGATGCAGGACATATGCAGGACACAGCAATGATGGTACAACTCTATTTTATTACAGAGCATAGCAATTCACATCTAGTCAGGTTGATTGTACTAAAACAACTGCGACACAGACACCGGACCTAAGCCCCGCCCCCAAACTAGTGACATCACATCCTGCTCTCATCACATCTTCCCCTTTTTCAAAGGCGAAGCATACATTTGCATATAACAAATAACAAGGTATACGAACAGAGTATACAACAACATTTTTTTCAAACATTATTTAAACAAATAGGTTAGAAAACATAAACAAATACATTACATCCTGACTTGGACATCGGGGTAGAGTACCCTAGTCCACAGTGACCATGGGATTATTCTGCCCATACTTCCAGTCACTGTTCTAGCTAAAGTCAGTCCCTATATCGGGCCGGAAGTTTCACCACTCTTCCGCTTGATGTAACTTTGCATGAACTGTCCTCTGATACAGAAGATGGTGAATTAGAGTCTGCTGGAGGCAAAGATATATCCCCGCTGTGATCTTGCTGAGGGGAAGGCACCTCTCTTAGAACAGGGGATCCCACCGGCGGTGGTACTGAGGTATCCGGTTCCAGACTCTCAGGTACAGGCTGAAGATGTCTTCGGTTACGGCGTGTAACCGTCCCTCCCTCCGTAAGGACTGTATAAGACCTTGGTTCTGGAGAGCGGCCAACTACTAACGTAGCAGGCGTCTTCCATTTCTTCTCATCGTCCAGTTTAATTCTGACACTTTGGCCCGCTTTTAGTTCCTGTAAAGGCCTGACAGAATGTCTCCTGTCGTAGAAGAAACGATAACCCTTTTTGGCCTCTTCATCCCTCCTAAGGACTTCGTCCCGAGGAACAGGGCCAGGCGGCTTGAAGACACACACTGAGGGTAAAGTGGTGCGAATCTGGCGTCCTAGCATCAGCTGTGCCGGGCTAAACCCGGTGGCTTGAATGGGCGTCGCCCTGTATGACAAGATGGCTAGGTACGGCTCAGATTGCTTTAGAATGAATTTTGTTGTTTGAACTGCCCTTTCAGCCATTCCGTTGCCCTGCGGATAATGTGGACTTGATGTGGAATGTACAAAATCATACTCCCTGCTGAAAGCACCGAACTCTGTAGAAGCAAACTGCATACCATTATCACTCACTAGCTCCATTGGAATGCCCCAGCGGGCGAACAAGCTCTTCAGGCGAATGATAACGGCCTGACTTGTGATATCATTCAGGGGTGCAATTTCCAAATACCTGGAATAGTAGTCGATCACAACAAGAAACTTTTTCCCGTGCAGTTCACACAAATCAGCAGCTATTTTCTGCCACGGCCCCGCAGGCAGCGGAGTAGACATCAAGGGCTCCCTTCTCTGAGTAGGCCGGCGTTCCCGGCAAAAGGCACATTTAGACACATGATTTGCAATGTCGGAGCTGATCCCAGGCCACCACACAGCAGTAGACAAGTACAAGCAAAGAGTGTGCAAGCTGGAAATAAGTGTGTTTCAGATTTGCCAACCTCCTGATTGCTTTATTCACCACATAAGCAATCGATTAGGATATCTAAAAAAAATACAAAGTGTTTGGAAGTGGCGCCAATCAAGGCTCTCTGAATATTAAGAATAAAAAGTTGTATACTATGATAAGGATATATAAATAAAGCAAATTGCTGCAGCTGTAAGTTTGTAAGAAATAAAATACAATTTATTAATACATTGGATAATAATCGCAATCAATGGAAAATAAAAGTTAAGTCACTATTTAAAACTTCAATCAGTCACTATCTGAAGACACCGGTGTCTACTCTAAAACTTCACTGAAAAAATTAACTGAAAAGTACAATTTGACCAAATCAATAAAACAATCCTTAGAGTTAAGTAAATTGAGATTAAAACATTAGGCAATGATAATAGCATCACACACTGTTCATGTCTTTACAAATACCGTTGACCAAGTCAGGGTTGGGAACTCAGACTTTAAGACTTAATGTTCTGGATATCCAATTCCTAAAATGTGTTTTTTGCTTTTTACAAAGTACGAAAAACTGGAATCTGATGTGTCTGCTGTAATCAATGCTGAGGTTAGACTGCAGGCATCTAGTTTATATCAATCAAGCAAGCAGAAAGTTTCTTTCAATCAAGTCAGCATCGAGTTGCTATCAATCAAGCAGGTAAAAAATTCAGTGTCAAATGTAGGTTTTGAATTTAGCGGTTTATTGAGACAGCTGTTCTTAGTTCTCTTTCAGTCTGCCGCTTCAGCAAGCCCTCCCACAATTCTCTCCTACCCGGAATTCCGGTGTGGGCTGTAACAAGCTACGGCAGGCAGTATTTCTCTTAAAAATCAAGTTGTATCGCTGTTTAATTTTCTTTTAAGTGTGCACACT
Organism: Bombina bombina; assembly: GCF_027579735.1. Classification (NCBI taxonomy): domain Eukaryota; kingdom Metazoa; phylum Chordata; class Amphibia; order Anura; family Bombinatoridae; genus Bombina; species Bombina bombina. The sequence continues at coordinate 348,388,727 of NC_069504.1, read as the reverse complement.
TACAGTTTTCCGGTCTTCACTCCTACCGTCTGCTCAGCGTTGTGTTGCAATACTTCCTCTTGTGCTGGCTTGACGGTCCTGGGAGCCTCACAGTCTCTGTGTCTTATCCAAATGAACTGGGTACTGGTACCCAGTTCATTTGGATAAGACACAGAGACCCAGTTCATTTGGATAAGACACAGAGACTGTGAGGCTCCCAGGACCGTCAAGCCAGCACAAGAGGAAGTATTGCAACACAACGCTGAGCAGACGGTAGGAGTGAAGACCGGAAAACTGTAAGTGTGCACACTTAAAAGAAAATTAAACAGCGATACAACTTGATTTTTAAGAGAAATACTGCCTGCCGTAGCTTGTTACAGCCCACACCGGAATTCCGGGTAGGAGAGAATTGTAGGAGGGCTTGCTGAAGCGGCAGACTGAAAGAGAACTAAGAACAGCTGTCTCAATAAACCGCTAAATTCAAAACCTACATTTGACACTGAATTTTTTACCTGCTTGATTGATAGCAACTCGATGCTGACTTGATTGAAAGAAACTTTCTGCTTGCTTGATTGTATAAACTAGATGCCTGCAGTCTAACCTCAGCATTGATTACAGCAGACTTTAATACATCAGATTCCAGTTTTTCGTACTTTGTAAAAAGCAAAAAACACATTTTAGGAATTGGATATCCAGAACATTAAGTCTTAAAGTCTGAGTTCCCAACCCTGACTTGGTCAACGGTATTTGTAAAGACATGAACAGTGTGTGATGCTATTATCATTGCCTAATGTTTTAATCTCAATTTACTTAACTCTAAGGATTGTTTTATTGATTTGGTCAAATTGTACTTTTCAGTGAATTTTTTCAGTGAAGTTTTAGAGTAGACACAGGTGTCTTCAGATAGTGACTGATTGAAGTTTTAAATAGTGACTTAACTTTTATTTTCCATTGATTGCTATTATTATCCAATGTATTAATAAATTGTATTTTATTTCTTACAAACTTACAGCTGCAGCAATTTGCTTTATTTATATATCCTTATCATAGTATACTACTTTTTATTCTTAATATTCAGAGAGCCTTGATTGGCGCCACTTCCAAACACTTTGTAATTTTTAGACACCACACAGCAGTAGCTGCCCTTTCTCTGCACTTTGTAATGCCTAAGTGGCCATCATGAATCCTGTTTAACATCTCCTTCCTCATGCTGACAGGAATTACAATGCGGTCTTGGAACAGCACCAACCCCTCCAGCTCCGTGAGCTGCGACCTCTCTGGCTGGTAAGCACTTAAAGACATCCAGGCTGCCCAGCTCTCGGGCCAGCCTTCTTTTATATACTTTATAACCTCTTGCAGATCTGTGTCCAAATATGTCTCTTTCTTTATCTCTTCCAGTTTCCTTGAAGAAATGGACTTAGAGGCCAGAACTGAATCAACATACACTTTCACATCCGATTCTGTGGAGGATTCTTCAGCAGCAGCCAGCGGGAGCCTGGATAGTGTATCTGCCACAACCAGTTGTTTCCCCGGCACATGCACTGCCTGAACATTGAACCTGAGCAGTCTCATTAAAGGTCTCTGGCATCTCAAGGGTGTTTTGTCAATGTCATAAGAATTGATTAGAGGGACTAGCGGTTTGTGGTCAGTTTCCAGACTAAATTTCTCCAAACCCACTAGATAACGCTGAAAGCGCTCACAGGCCCAAACTGCAGCCAGGCACTCTTTCTCAATTTGAGCGTATTTTGACTCCGCAGCCATCAGTGTACGGGAACAGTAGGCGATGGGCTGTAGTTTGTTGTCATTCAGCTGCAGGAGTGCAGCCCCCAACCCATAACTGCTGGCATCAGCACTAACCACAGTCTTTTTTGAAGGGTCGTAGAACCCCAGCACTGGGGCAGACCCCAGCAGGGACTTGGCATGCAGAAAAGCTTTTTCTTGTGAAGGTCCCCAGACCCAGGCAACGTCTTTCTTAAGCAACTCTGTGACAGGGTGTAAAACTGTTGATAAATCTGGAAGAAACTTGCCCACGTAATTTACAAGGCCCAATATCTGTCTCAGCTCATGTACATCAGAAGGGCTTTTCATCTGTTCAATAGCACGAATTTTCTCGGGGTCTGGCTTGATGCCATCCCCGTTGATGATATGCCCAAAGTAGCATAATTCAGTTTTCCTAAAATGACATTTTTCTTTATTCAGCTTCAGCCCAGACTCTTTGATAGCCTGTAGCACACAACTTAAACGCTGATCATGCTCCTCCACTGTAGACCCATACACTAGAATGTCGTCCATGACGACCGCTGTGCCCACGTGGTCACTCAGGAGAGAAATCATTTCCCTTTGAAAGATTTCAGGAGCGGAGGATATCCCAAAGGGGAGTCTGCAGAAGCAGAACCGACCTACCGGTGTGATAAAGGTAGTCAGTTTGTGGCACTTTGGATCCAGGGGGATCTGCCAAAAGCCGCTAGAAGCGTCTAATGTGGAAAAGAACTTCGCCCCAGCCAACTTTGGAGCTATATCTTCTAATGTCGGCAGCACAAATCTCTCTCTCTTCACTGCCTCATTCAACCTTTTCAGGTCCACACAGATGCGCACCTTTCCGTTTTTCTTTGCAACTGGAACAATGGGGGCACACCAATCAGTCGCTTCAACAACCTCTTCAATAACCCCCATAGACTTCATGCGCATAAGCTCTTTCTCCACTTGAGGCATGAGCGGGAACGGAATTCTACGAGGAGTAGAAATACTGTATGGGACTGCGTCACTTTTAAGCGCTATACGGACAGGTTTGCAGTTCAGTAGGCCCAACTCGCCAAACATATCTTCGGAAATCTCATTCACTCTGGCCACGAGGCCCAAGTCACAGGCTGCTTTTCTGCTCAATAAACTGTTAACACACTGGCCTCGGATCACATGCACCCACATGGTGAACTTCCTTTGCTTGTACTCACAGCTGGCAAGAAATTTCCCCACACAATCAATGCGGCCACCAGGACTATGGAGATTTGTAGTAACCTTCGCCAGCTGGGGCTGTCGAGGCAGTTTCATAAATTCAGCAAAAGACATTACAGTAAAAGTAACTTTCCAATCTTCCTCTGAGCTTGTCCGTTCCACAACGGACCCCACAAAAGACACTTCCTGACCCTCCTGGTCACTGTCCACCTGCATCTCCTTAATGTATTCAGTTTTACACACCACTTCAAAATGGCCTATTCTGTTGCATTTTCTGCATCTTTTATCTCTGGCCGGGCATATAGCACTCTGATCATGAACCCGGTAGCACCGTGTGCATCGGCCATGTTGCGCCCATCCGCTTCTAGGCCTTTCCAGTACTTTAGATCTACCGCTCACACTGTGCCTTTCACTAGCAGTTTTCCTAGACTGTTGCACTTCATCCACAATACTCTCAGACCTCAGATCAGCACTTTGCTTTTTCACCAGTTCACTCTGGCGGGCCATCCTAATAGCCCCATCTTACGTTAAATCAGGCTCTAACTGCAGCTTCAGGGAGACTTCAGCATCTGCAATTCCAATAACTATTCTGTCTCTGATTTGCTCTTCTTTAGCAACACCAAACTCACAGAATTCAGCTAATTCATACAGGCTGCGCACAAATGACTCCACAGATTCTCCCACACGCTGATCATGTTTGTTAAAACAAGCTCTCTCATGAATCACATTTCTTTTGGGCACAAAGTGGGCACTGAGTTTATCCATAACTATATCAAAGTTAAATTCTTCCCCTTCTTGGAAAGTAAAAGCATTGAACACTGGCTCCACATCTTTCCCCATAGAGTATAAAAGAGAATTAACTTGTACTTCACCACTCTCCTTGTTCAGTTTGGAAGCAATCCTGAAGCGCTGAAACCGCTGACGCCATGTGGGCCAAGCTGCAGGCTGAGAGAAGTCAAAAGGCTCAGGTGGGGTAAACTTTGACATTGCAATCGATCAGGAACAGAAGCGCAGTCCAGAACTTCTGACACCATGTCATGAGATGCAGGACATATGCAGGACACAGCAATGATGGTACAACTCTATTTTATTACAGAGCATAGCAATTCACATCTAGTCAGGTTGATTGTACTAAAACAACTGCGACACAGAAACCGGACCTAAGCCCTGCCCCCAAGCTAGACATCACATCCTGCTCTCATCACAGATTCCAAAAGTGGATTAGGGACAGATTCAGGAGATTCCATAGTGAACAAACACAGAAAAATAACCCTAAAAACAAAAGAGTTCTAAGGGAATGAGTACACAATAACCTCTCCTGGGATCACACCTAAAGCTGGAAGGGCCCAAACTAATGTAGATTCAAAAATGTAAAAAAGCGTCAAATCAAGTGCACAAGTGCGCATGCACAAACACACCCGCTCACCCCAACGCACACACCAATGCATACACCCGTGAAAAACATCAGGAAACAAAAAGAATATTTTAACATAAACATGTCTTTGTTTAGAAAAATACAGAAATAGCTAATTCCCAGGAGGATAAACCAATATAGAGCCTCTTATATAATGGGTACAAATTAATTTGATCCCAGGCTATATATAGTTACTATATAATAGTGCCAGGTATATGTCTTAAAATAAGCATTACATTTAAAAAAAAAAAAAAACTTACCTTAAAAACTCTCATACTATGCATGAAAGTAGGAAAAAACAATCCTGTACTGAAAACATATCAGCAGAGGATATACTAAAGGAGTTAGTATAAAAGGAGGAGGCAAAAGACAAGTCCCAGTGACATCCTTGGGAGGATAGTGACTTACATTTTCATGGGAAAGGAAAAATTAAAGGGACACTCAGGTTAAATAAAATTTTCATGATTCAGATACAGCATGTAATTTTAAACAACTTTCCAATTTACTTCAATTAAAAAAAATGTGCACAGTCTTTTATATTTACAATTTTTGAGTCACCAGATCCTACTGAGCATGTGCAAGAATTCACAGACTATACGTATATGCATTTGTGATTGGCTGATTGCTATCAAATTGTACAAGGGGAGTGGAAATATACATAACTTTGAAATTTGTTATAAAACATTCTACTACTTATTTGAAGTTCAGACTAAGTGCTATTGCATTGTCTTGTTATCTTGCATTTGTTGATTATGCAAATCTAATGTGTTGACTGGTCCTTTAAGACACACACCAAACTCTTTAAACTTCCCTCTTGACAAACACTGCACTCTGAGGGAAGATGGGCGACATCACCATTCTTCACCTTCCTCCAACAGAGGAAAAGATAAGAATAACTACCATAGAGGTGGGAGAGGTTATAGAGAGCTTGTGGAGAATCTTGGTAATCTTTGCTTCCTCCTAGTGCTAGGGAAGGTAATTCCCAGGAGTATTGGATTGTGAACTCTAACCACCTTTATGAAGAAAAGCCATGTATATTATATTTTGAGAGAAATAAATTCTATTCTATCAACAGCTTTTTCTGCATCTATTGCCAGTAGACAACCTCCTGGCATAGACACAGTCGGCTAGATTTAGAGTTTTGTCGGTACCGACCCGCGTATCTAACGCTGGCTTTTTTCTGGCCGCACCTTTAAAATAACTCTGGTATTGAGAGCCCACAGAATGGCTGCGTTAGGCTCCAAAAAAGGAGCGTAGAGCATATTTAACGCAACTTCAACTCTCGATACCAGAGTTGCTTACGGACGCGACCAGCCTCAAAAACGTGCTCGTGCACGATTCCCCCATAGGAAACAATGGGGCTGTTTGAGCTGAAAAAAAACCTAACACCTGCAAAAAAGCCGCGTTCAGCTCCTAACGCAGCCCCATTGTTTCCTATGGGGAAACACTTCCTACGTCTGCACCTAACACTCTAACATGTACCCCGAGTCTAAACACCCCTAACCTTACACTTATTAACCCCTATTCTGCCGCCCCCGCTATCGCAGACCCCTGCATATTATTATTAACCCCTAATCTGCCGCTCCGTAAACCGCCGCTACTTACATTATCCCTATGTACCCCAAATCTGCTGTCCCTAACACCGCCGACCCCTATATTATATTTATTAACCCCTAATCTGCCGCCTACAACGTCGCCTCCACCTGCCTACACTTATTAACCCCTAATCTGCCGACCGGACCGCACCGCTATTATAATAAAGTTATTAACCCCAATCCGCCTCACTAACCCTATAATAAATAGTATTAACCCCTAATCTGCCCTCCCTAACATCGCCGACACCTAACTTCAAACATTAACCCCTAATCTGCCGACTGGAGCTCACCGCTATTCTAATAAATGTATTAACCCCTAAAGCTAAGTCTAACCCTAACACTAACACCCCCCTAACTTAAATATAATTTAAATCTAACGAAATTAATTAACTCTTATTAAATAAATTATTCCTATTTAAAGCTAAATACTTACCTGTAAAATAAATCCTAATATAGCTACAATATAAATTATAATTATATTATACCTATTTTAGGATTTATATTTATTTTACAGGTAACTTTGTATTTATTTTAACCAGGTACAATAGCTATTAAATAGTTAAGAACTATTTAATAGCTACCTAGTTAAAATAATTACAAAATTACCTGTAAAATAAATCCTAACCTAAGTTACAATTAAACCTAACACTACACTATCAATAAATAAATTAAATAAACTACCTACAATTATCTACAATTAAACCTAACACTACACTATCAATAAATGAATTAAATACAATACCTACAAATAACTACAATGAAATAAACTAACTAAAGTACAAAAAATAAAAAAGAACTAAGTTACAAAAAATAAAAAAATAATTACAAACATAAGAAAAATATTACAACAATTTTAAACTAATTATACCTACTCTAAGCCCCCTAATAAAATAACAAAGCCGCCCAAAATAAAAAATGCCCTACCCTATTCTAAATTACCAAAGTTCAAAGCTCTTTTACCTTACCAGCCCTGAACATGGCCCTTTGCGGGGCATGCCCCAAGTAATTCAGCTCTTTTTCCTGTAAAAAAACACATACAATACCCCCCCCAACATTACAACCCACCACCCACATACCCCTAATCTAACCCTAACCCCCCTTAAATAAACCTAACACTAAGCCCCTGAAGATCTTCCTACCTTGTCTTCACCTCACCGGGTATCACACCGATCTGTCCTGGCTCCGATTTCTTCATCTAAGCCCAAGCGGGGGCTAGACATCCATCATCCGACGGCTGAAGAAGTCCAGAAGAGGCTCCAAAGTCTTCATCCTATCCGGGAAGAAGAGTAGATCCGGACCGGCAACCATCTTCTTCCAAGCGGCATCTTCTATCTTCATCCGATGAGGAACGGCTCCATCTTGAAGACCTCCACCGCGGACCCATCTTCTTCCGACGACAACTTCCCGACGAAGGACGGTTCCTTTAAGGGACGTCATCCAAGATGGCGTCCCTCGAATTCCGATTGGCTGATAGGATTCTATCAGCCAATCGGAATCAAGGTAGGAAAATTCTGATTGGCTGATGGAATCAGCCAATCAGAATCAAGTTCAATCCGATTGGCTGATCCGATCAGCCAATCAGATTGAGCTCGCATTCTATTGGCTGATCGGAACAGCCAATAGAATGCGAGCTCAATCTGATTGGCTGATTGAATCAGCCAATCGGATTGAACTTGATTCTGATTGGCTGATTCCATCAGCCAATCAGAATTTTCCAACCTTAATTCCGATTGGCTGATAGAATCCTATCAGCCAATCGGAATTCGTGGGACGCCATCTTGGATGACGTCCCTTAAAGGAACCGTCATTCGTCGGGAAGTCGTCGTCGGAAGAAGATGGGTCCATGGTGGAGGTCTTCAAGATGGAGCCGGTCCTCATCGGATGAAGATAGAAGACGCCGCTTGGAAGAAGATGGTTGCCGGTCCGGATCTACTCTTCTTCCCGGATAGGATGAAGACTTTGGAGCCTCTTCTGGACTTCTTCAGCCGTCGGATGATGGATGTCTAGCCCCCGCTTGGGCTTAGATGAAGATATCGGAGCCAGGACAGATCGGTGTGATACCCGGTGAGGTGAAGACAAGGTAGGAAGATCTTCAGGGGCTTAGTGTTAGGTTTATTTAAGGGGGGTTTGGGTTAGATTAGGGGTATGTGGGTGGTGGGTTGTAATGTTGGGGGGGGGGTATTGTATGTGTTTTTTTACAGGAAAAAGAGCTGAATTTCTTGGGGCATGCCCCGCAAAGGGCCCTGTTCAGGGCTGGTAAGGTAAAAGAGCTTTGAACTTTGGTAATTTAGAATAGGGTAGGGCATTTTTTATTTTGGGGGGCTTTGTTATTTTATTAGGGGGCTTAGAGTAGGTGTAATTAGTTTAAAATTGTTGTAATATTTTTCTTATGTTTGTAAATATTTTTTTATTTTTTGTAACTTAGTTCTTTTTTATTTTTTGTACTTTAGTTAGTTTATTTCATTGTATTTATTTGTAGATATTGTATTTAATTAATTTATTGATAGTGTAGTGTTAGGTTTAATTGTTGGTAATTGTAGGTATTTTATTTAATTTATTTATTGATAGTGTAGTGTTAGGTTTAATTGTAACTTAGGTTAGGATTTATTTTACAGGTAATTTTGTAATTATTTTAACTATTTTAGCTATTAAATAGTTCTTAACTATTTAATAGCTATTGTACCTGGTTAAAATAATTACAAAGTTACCTGTAAAATAAATATAAATCCTAAAATAGCTATAATATAATTATAATTTATATTGTAGCTATATTAGGATTTATTTTACAGGTAAGTATTTAGCTTTAAATAGGAATAATTTATTTAATAAGAGTTAATTTATTTCGTTATATTTAAATTATATTTAACTTAGGGGGGTGTTAGCGTTAGGGTTAGACTTAGCTTTAGGGGTTAATCCATTTATTAGAATAGCGGCGAGATTCGGTCGGCAGATTAGGGGTTAATAATTGAAGTTAGGTGTCGGCGATGTTAGGGAGGGCAGATTAGGGGTTAATACTATTTATTATAGGGTTATTGAGGTGGGTGTGAGGCGGATTAGGGGTTAATAACTTTATTATAGTAGCGGTGAGATCCGCTCGGCAGATTAGGGGTTAATAAGTGTAGGCAGGTGGAGGCGACGTTGAGGGGGGCAGGTTAGGGGTTAATAAATATAATATAGGGGTCGGCGGTGTTAGGGGCAGCAGATTAGGGGTACATAAGGATAACGTAGGTGGCGGTCGGCAGATTAGGGGTTAAAAAAATTTAATCGAGTGTCGGCAATGTGGGGGGGCCTCGGTTTAGGGGTACATAGGTAGTTTATGGGTGTTAGTGTACTTTAGAGCACAGTAGTTAAGAACTTTATGAACCGGCGTTAGCCCAGAAAGCTCTTAACTACTGACTTTTTTCTGCGGCTGGAGTTTTTTCGTTAGAATTCTAACGCTCACTTCAGCCACGACTCTAAATACCGGAGTTAGAAAGATCCCATTGAAAAGATAGGATACGCAATTGACGTAAGGGGATCTGCGGTATGGAAAAGTCGCGGCTGAAAAGTGAGCGTTAGACCCTTTTTTGAATGACTCCAAATACCGGTGGTAGCCTAAAACCAGCGTTAGGAGCCTCTAACGCTGGTTTTCACGGCTACGGCCAAACTCCAAATCTAGGCCAGTATCCTTGCATTAATTTTTATTACCTAGCCAATAATGGTTTTCAGTATGTAAGACCCATCTCATATTCTTAACTGCTGTAAATAAAATCGACCGGATCCGAGTGAACCAAATGAGGTAAGTAAACTTTTAAATGATTCACAAGAATTGTTGCCAGTAATTTATCATCCTCATTTAATAAGGATATAGAACAGTATAAGATTACCAAGGATAAGTCCTTCCCTTACTTAGGAAAAATAATTACATGTGCTTTAGTAAATCGTGAAGGATTTTTACTTTTTTTTAAATATAAAGTATACAAGTCAACCAGGAAGGGATAATATTTGGAACCATCAATTTATATCATTCAGCTGGTATGCCCTCTGGACCGGTGGACTTTCCATTGTACATTGTTTGAATATTATTCGTAACTTCTGCCTCCATTATCGGGGTGTTAAGGCTCTCTAATTGTTCCTCTATTAATTGGGGCAAATTAATGGAATCCTAAAATTGTAAACTGGTGTCAGACTTATTGTCCAGCTGGGAAGAAACGTGTAATATTTCTCAAACTCCTCCGCTATTTTAGTCTCAATTATATATAGTGCTATCAGATGTTTTCAAGGATAAAATCTGTTTTATTGGTTTCCTAATGTTTATCAGTGAAGCCAACATTCTAACTAATTTGTTTTGATATCTATAAAACGTACCCTGGTAAAACCTGTGTTCTTGAACTGATTTTTGCATTAAACAAGTATTCATCTTTTTTAGCTGCTAAAAAACTGTTAAATTCACTGATGATCACAATTTTGAATACTATTTATATGCTAAACACAAAGTGGGGCAGCAGAAGAAAGCAGAGTTCCCCCATATAAAGTATGTGCATATAGCACTCTGGACCCAGACTATTGGGCAGTATGGTTCCAAAAAGGGTTAAAATATAACCTTTATTCTCAAATCATTAAAATAAGGGTAACACACACGTTAAAAAACCCAGACACAGACTGGTGTGACTTGTGGAAAAATACACTGGGGAATAATATTGATATTGTTAAGGCCTTATTATTGGTATAGTCTCAATTCCCCTAGGAAAATTTACTATGATTAGCTCAAAAGTCTGTAAATGGATCAAGTCTATCCATATATATCATATAAATTCGCTGGTTTAAAATGCTGTATGTAAATACTGTAGCAGTATGCTCTCCACTCATTCACAGTGAACTAGTGACCGTTCTCTGAAAGTTGCAGTCAAATCTACATAGAGAAAATAAATTGTCAACACTAACTTCCAATCTCTATAGTCTCCAAATGAATATATAATGTGTATCAGAGCTGATTGGACAACTGAAATTATCGGTCTCTGTCCCCCTCTTATTGGGTTCAATATTATATTCACAGCTTTAGTTGGTACACAGTGTTATACAGTATAGCTTTCCAAACTTTTCATGTTGGCGACACACTTTTTAGACCTACATCATTTCGCGACACAGTAATTCAGTTGTACTGGCAAACAGGAGGTTAAACTAACTTGTTTTAAGAGATACGGACACATACAAAAATGATATAATAACGAAATGTATTTACAAGTAACAGTATGTAAGTGTGCAAGAATTAAAAAAAGTTTAATAACACCAACGGCTACTTACTATTTTAATGGGATGCTTGAGGTTGATGGGATGAACACAATTTCAGAATATTTGGTGGAATATTAGATAAAGACACTTGCATTTCATCATGAAACATTTTTAAGCTTCCTCTTCCTATCCATATATCAAGAGCAGGAGCAGCAATGCACTACCGGGAGATAGCTGCAAAAAAAACCCCTCTGACTTCAGCTCAGCGTTTAAGCTGCGACCATCAGTGCTCGGTGAGTCCGATTGACTACTGCCCCACTCACTGACTACACATGCAGTCACAAGCCGATTAAGGAGACTACACATGCAGTCACGAGCCAATTAAGGAGACTACATGTGCAGTCAGGAGCCAATGTGCCACCAAAGGGAATAGTTTCAGTTCCCGTTAAGCTGCGCCCATAGGTTAAGATGATCTGTGACCCCCTAGGTATCAATCACGTGTCAACCATGTGATGTGCGAAGCAGGCAGGCGGAAAGTCAGAAACCAAAAAAAAAAAAAGAAAAAAAAAAAATTACATTTAAAAAAATTTGTGCTGAAGCAGGGACACACCTACACACTGCTGCCGACACACTAGTGTGTCCCGACACACAGTTTGGAAAGCACTTCAGTATATGATACCTGCATATAGTGTGTGTAATGCTTGAACACATGTATTTTGGATGATTTCTACTTTATAAACATGGTGTGTTTAAAATCTAGACTATATAACGTGCATAGGTTCATGCAAGATAGTTACAGCCGCTTTCAAATTGATACTGTTGTGGTGAAATTACTGACATATCATTTGTTACAGGCAGCTGAAAATAATAGAGATTATGGGGCATATGCAGGCTCGCCAGAAACAGCAGTTATGAAGCAGCGGTCACAAAGACCGCTGCTCCATAACCTGTCCGCCACAGACATCGCCAGAAATCAACCCGATCGAGTACGATCGGGTTGATTGACACCCCCCTGCTGGCGGCCCATTGGCCACGAGTCTGCAAGGGGCGGCGTTGCACCAGCAGCTCTTGTGAGCTGCTGGTGCAATGCTGAATACAGCAAGCATATTGCTCGCCGTATTCAGCGAAGTCTGGCGGACCTGATCCGCACTGTCGGATCAAGTCCTCCAGACTTTGATAAATATGCCCCAAAGTATCAGCTGGTAGCATATTGCTACAAAGTAAGTTGAAGCTTGAGTGCTGTCAAGACACATTATAAACAGCACATATAACAGAATCGGATTGGATTCAAGACTGAAAGGATAATTTAATAATGGTGTATAACAAATGACAACAGAGTGCTGTATACATAGAAGGAAACAGAATTTATGCTTACCTGATAAATTACTTTCTCCAACGGTGTGTCCGGTCCACGGCGTCATCCATAACTTGTGGGAATATTCTCTTCCCCAACAGGAAATGGCAAAGAGCACAGCAAAAGCTGTCCATATAGTCCCTCCTAGGCTCCACCCACCCCAGTCATTCGACCGACGGACAGGAGAAAAAAAGGAGAAACCATAGGGTGCTGTGGCGACTGTAGTTAAAGAAAGAAATTTATCAAACCTGATTAAAAAAACAGGGCGGGCCGTGGACCGGACACACCGTTGGAGAAAGTAATTTATCAGGTAAGCATAAATTCTGTTTTCTCCAACATTGGTGTGTCCGGTCCACGGCGTCATCCATAACTTGTGGGAACCAATACCAAAGCTTTAGGACACGGATGAAGGGAGGGAGCCAATCAGGTTACCTAAACAGAAGGCACCACGGCTTGCAAAACCTTTCTCCCAAAAATAGCCTCCGAAGAAGCAAAAGTATCAAATTTGTAGAATTTGGCAAAAGTGTGCAGGGAAGACCAAGTCGCTGCCTTACATATCTGATCAACAGAAGCCTTGTTCTTGAAGGCCCATGTGGAAGCCACAGCCCTAGTAGAGTGAGCTGTGATTCGTTCGGGAGGCTGCCGTCCGGCAGTCTCGTAAGCCAATCGGATGATGCTTTTCAGCCAAAAGGAAAGAGAGGTAGCAGTAGCTTTTTGACCTCTCCTCTTGCCAGAATAAACGACAAACAGAGAAGACGTTTGTCTGAAATCCTTTGTTGCTTCTAAATAGAACTTTAAAGCACGTACTACATCTAAACTATGTAACAAACGTTCCTTCTTTGAAACTGGATTCGGACACAAAGAAGGCACAACTATTTCCTGGTTAATATTCTTGTTAGAAACAACCTTTGGAAGGAAACCAGGTTTAGTACGCAAAACAACCTTATCTGAATGGAACACCAGATAGGGCGGATTACACTGCAGAGCAGATAACTCAGAAACTCTTCTAGCAGAAGAAATAGCAACCAAAAACAGAACTTTCCAAGATAACATCTTGATATCTATGGAATGTAGAGGTTCAAACGGAACCCCTTGAAGAACTGAAAGAACTAAATTCAGACTCTAGGGAGGAGTCAAAAGTCTGTAAACAGGCTTGATCCTGACCAAAGCCTGAACAAAAGCTTGAACATCTGGCACAGCTGCCAGTCGTTTGTGTAACAAGACAGATAAAGCAGAAATCTGTCCTTTTAGAGAACTCGCTGATAATCCCTTATCCAAACCTTCTTGGAGAAAGGAAAGGATCCTAGGAATTTTAATCTTACTCCATGAGAATCCCTTGGATTCACACCAACAGATATACAGGGAGTGCAGAATTATTAGGCAAATGAGTATTTTGACCACATCATCCTCTTTATGCATGTTGTCTTACTCCAAGCTGTATAGGCTCGAAAGCCTACTACCAATTAAGCATATTAGGTGATGTGCATCTCTGTAATGAGAAGGGGTGTGGTCTAATGACATCAACACCCTATATCAGGTGTGCATAATTATTAGGCAACTTCCTTTCCTTTGGCAAAATGGGTCAAAAGAAGGACTTGACAGGCTCAGAAAAGTCAAAAATAGTGAGATATCTTGCAGAGGGATGCAGCACTCTTAAAATTGCAAAGCTTCTGAAGCGTGATCATCGAACAATCAAGCGTTTCATTCAAAATAGTCAACAGGGTCGCAAGAAGCGTGTGGAAAAACCAAGGCGCAAAATAACTGCCCATGAACTGAGAAAAGTCAAGCGTGCAGCTGCCAAGATGCCACTTGCCACCAGTTTGGCCATATTTCAGAGCTGCAACATCACTGGAGTGCCCAAAAGCACAAGGTGTGCAATACTCACAGACATGGCCAAGGTAAGAAAGGCTGAAAGACGACCACCACTGAACAAGACACACAAGCTGAAACGTCAAGACTGGGCCAAGAAATATCTCAAGACTGATTTTTCTAAGGTTTTATGGACTGATGAAATGAGAGTGAGTCTTGATGGGCCAGATGGATGGGCCTGTGGCTGGATTGGTAAAGGGCAGAGAGCTCCAGTCCGACTCAGACGCCAGCAAGGTGGAGGTGGAGTACTGGTTTGGGGTGGTATCATCAAAGATGAGCTTGTGGGGCCTTTCGGGTTGAGGATGGAGTCAAGCTCAACTCCCAGTCCTACTGCCAGTTTCTGGAAGACACCTTCTTCAAGCAGTGGTACAGGAAGAAGTCTGCATCCTTCAAGAAAAACATGATTTTCATGCAGGACAATGCTCCATCACACGCGTCCAAGTACTCCCTAGCGTGGCTGGCAAGAAAGGGTATAAAAGAAGAAAATCTAATGACATGGCCTCCTTTTTCACCTGATCTGAACCCCATTGAGAACCTGTGGTCCATCATCAAATGTGAGATTTACAAGGAGGGAAAACAGTACACCTCTCTGAACAGTGTCTGGGAGGCTGTGGAGGCTGCTGCACGCAATGTTGACGGTGAACAGATCAAAACACTGACAGAATCCATGGATGGCAGGCTTTTGAGTGTCCTTGCAAAGAAAGGTGGCTATATTGGTCACTGATTTGTTTTTGTTTTGTTTTTGAATGTCAGAAATGTATATTTGTGAATGTTGAGATGTTATATTGGTTTCACTGGTAAAAATAAATAATTGAAATGGGTATATATTTGTTTTTTGTTAAGTTGCCTAATAATTATGCACAGTAATAGTCACCTGCACACACAGATATCCCCCTAAAATAGCTATAACTAAAAACAAACTAAAAACTACTTCCAAAACTATTCAGCTTTGATATTAATGAGTTTTTTGGGTTCATTGAGAACATGGTTGTTGTTCAATAATAAAATTAATCCTCAAAAATACAACTTCCCTAATAATTCTGCACTCCCTGTATCTTTTCCATATTTTATGGTAAATTTTTCTAGTTACAGGTTTTCTGGCTTGTACCAGAGTATCTATCACAGAATCCGAAAACCCACGCTTAGATAAAATCAAGCGTTCAATTTCCAAGCCGTCAGCTGGAGAGAAACTAGATTTGGATGTTCGAATGGACCCTGTACTAGAAGATCCTGTCTCAAAGGTAGCTTCCATGGTGGAGCCGATGACATATTCACCAGGTCTGCATACCAAGTCCTGCGTGGCCACACAAGAGCTATCAAAATCATCGAAGCCCTCTCCTGTTTGATCCTGGCTACCAGCCTGGGAATGAGAGGAAACGGTGGAAACACATAAGCTAGGTTGAAGGTCCAAGGCGCTACTAATGCATCCACTAGAGTCGCCTTGGGATCCCTGGATCTGGACCCGTAGCAAAGAACCTTGAAGTTCTGACGAGACGCCATCAGATCCATGTCTGGAATGCCCCATAATTGGGTCAACTGGGTAAATATCTCCGGGTGGAGTTCCCACTCCCCCGGATGGAATGTCTGACGACTCAGATAATCCGCCTCCCAGTTTTCCACTCCTGGGATGTGGATCGCAGATAGGTGGCAGGAGTGATCCTCCGCCCATTTTATGATTTTGGTCACTTCTCTCATCGCCAGGGAACTCCTTGTTCCCCCCTTATGGTTGATGTAAGCAACAGTCGTCATGTTGTCTGAGTGAAGAACTTGACAAGCGTTTAGAAGTTTTGACTTTCTGACATCTGTCAGGAAAATCTTCATTTCTAAAGAATCTATTATTGTCCCCAAGAAAGGAACTCTTGTCGACGGAGACAGGGACCTTTTTTGTATGTTCACCTTTCACCCGTGAGATCTGAGAAAGGCCAGAACGATGTCTGTGTGAGCCTTTGCCTTTGAAAGAGACGACGCTTGTATCAGAATGTCGTCCAAGTAAGGTGCCACTGCAATGCCCCTTGGTCTTAGAACCGCTAGAAGGGACCCGAGTACCTTTGTGAAAATCCTTGGAGCAGTGGCTAGCCCGAATGGGAGAGCCACAAACTGGTAATGTTTGTCCAGAAAGGCGAACCTTAGGAACTGATGATGATCTTTGTGGATAGGAATATGTAGATACGCATCCTTTAGATCCACGGTAGTCATAAATTGACCCTCCTGGATTGTAGGTAAAATCGTTCGAATAGTTTCCATTTTGAACGATGGCACTCTGAGAAATTTGTTTAGAATCTTTAAATCCAGAATTGGTCTGAAGGTTCCCTCTTTTTTGGGAACTACAAACAGATTTGAGTAAAACCCCAGTCCTTGTTCCACAGTTGGAACTGGGTGTATCACTCCCATTTTTAACAGGTCTTCTACACAATGTAAGAATGCCTGTCTCTTTATTTGGTTTGAAGATAAGTGAGACATGTGGAACCTTCCCCTTGGGGGTAGTTCCTTGAATTCCAGAAGATAACCCTGAGAAACTATTTCTAGTGCCCAGGGATCCTGAACATCTCTTGCCCAAGCCTGAGCGAAGAGAGAGAGTCTGCCCCCTACTAGATCCGGTCCCGGATCGGGGGCTACTCCTTCATGCTGTTTTGGTAGCAGCAGCAGGCTTCTTGGCCTGCTTACCCTTGTTCCAGCCTTGCATCGGCTTCCAAGCTGGTTTGGTTTGTGAAGCATTACCCTCTTGTCTAGAGACTGCAGAGTTGGAGGCCGGTCCGTTCCAGAAATTGCGAAAGGAACGAAAATTAGACTTATTCTTGGCCTTGAAAGGCCTATCTTGTGGGAGGGCATGGCCCTTACCCCCAGTGATGTCTGAGATAATCTCTTTCAATTCTGGCCCAAAAAGGGATTTACCCTTGAAAGGGATATTAAGCAATATTGTCTTGGAAGATACATCCGCTGACCAAGACGCCGCTAATCTAGCTAACTGCAAAGCGGCATCTAAAATAAAGGAATTAGCTAACTTAAGTGCGTGAATTCTGTCCATAACCTCCTCATACGGAGTCTCTCTACTGAGCGACTTTTCTAGTTCCTCGAACCAGAACCACGCTGCTGTAGTGACAGGAATAATGCACGAAATAGGTTGCAGGAGGTAACCTTGCTGTACAAAAATCTTTTTAAGCAAACCCTCCAATTTTTTATCCATAGGATCTTTGAAAGCACAATTATCCTCGATAGGAATAGTAGTGCGCTTGGCTAGTGTAGAAACTGCCCCCTCGACCTTAGGGACTGTCTGCCATAAGTCCTTTCTGGGGTCGACCTTAGGAAATAATTTCTTAAATATAGGAGGGGGGACAAAAGGTATGCCGGGCTTCTCCCACTCCTTATTCACTATGTCCGCCACCCGCTTGGGTATAGGAAAAGCGTCGGGGTGCACCTGAACCTCTAGGAACTTGTCCATCTTGCACAATTTTTCTGGAATGACCAGGTTGTCACAATCATCCAGAGTAGATAGCACCTCCTTAAGCAGTGCGCGGAGATGCTCTAATTTAAATTTAAATGTCACAACATCAGGTTCTGCCTGTTGAGAAATTCTACCTGAATCAGAAATTTCCCCATCTGACAAAACCTCCCTCATGGCCACTTCAGATTGGTGTGAGGGTATGACAGAGCAATTATCATCAGCGCCATCCTGCTCTATAGTGTTTAAAACAGAGCAATCGCGCTTTCTCTGAAATGCAGGCATTTTGGATAAAATATTTGCTATGGAGTTATCCATTACTGCCGTCAATTGTTGCATAGTAACAAGCATTGGCGCGCTAGAAGTACTAGGGGTCTCCTGCGTGGGCAAAACTGGTGTAGACACAGAAGGAGATGATGCAGAACTATGTCTTCTCCCTTCATCTGATGAATCATCTTGGGCAACTTTACTATCTGTGGCAG
This sequence comes from Bombina bombina, assembly GCF_027579735.1. NCBI lineage: Eukaryota > Metazoa > Chordata > Amphibia > Anura > Bombinatoridae > Bombina > Bombina bombina. Next base: position 348,370,432 of record NC_069504.1, on the reverse strand, counting down.
TACTGTCCTTACTTTGTTTGGACGCTATGGCACAATTATCACACATATTTGAAGGGGGAGACACATTGGCTTCCATACATACAGAACATAGTCTATCTGAAGGCACAGACATGTTAAACAGGCTTAAACTTGTCAATAAAGTACAAAAACCGTTTTAAAACAAAACCGTTACTGTCTCTTTAAATTTTAAACAGGGCACACTTTTTTACTGAATATGTGAAAAACTACGAAGGAATTGTTCAATTTTAACCAAATTTTCACCACAGTGTCTTAAAGCATTCAAAGCATTGCACCCCAAATTTCAGACCTTTAACCCTTAAAATGAGGAAACCGGAGACGTTTACAGTTTTAACCCCTCTACAGTCCCAGCTCCAGCCTTTGCTGCGACTTTACCAAACCCAGGGGGGCATACGATACCAAATGAAGCCTTCTAGGAACCTTTTCAACTACTTCCAGACCCACACACATGCAGCTGCATGTACTGCTCTCAAAAGTAACTGCGCAGTAATGGCGCGAAAATGAGGCTCTGCCTACTACAGAGAAGGCCCTTCCTGACTGGGAAGGTGTCTAAACCAGTGCCTGACGTAAAAAAAACGTTCCCCAAAGTTATAAAGTGTGAATTTCAACATCAAACTGTATAAAATGCCCAAATAAAGCAATCGATCTAGCCCATAAAAGTGTCTACCAGTTTTATAGCCCATATTAAGCCCTTTATTCTGTTTGAGACTAAGAAAAATGGCTTACCGGTCCCCATGAGGGGAAAATGACAGCCTTCCAGCATTACACAGTCTTGTTAGAAATATGGCTAGTCATACCTTAAGCAGAAAAGTCTGCCAACTGTTCCCCCCAACTGAAGTTATCTCATCTCAACAGTCCTGTGTGGGAACAGAAAACGATTTTAGTTACTGCTGCTAAAATCATACTCCTCTCACAAACAGAACTCTTCATCCTTTTCTGTTTCAGAGTAAATAGTACATACTAAACACCACATACTCTTCACCATCTCCGTGGAGATGCTGCTTGTTCAGCGGCAAAGAGAATGACTGGGGTGGGCGGAGCCTAGGAGGGACTATATGGACAGCTTTTGCTGTGCTCTTTGCCATTTCCTGTTGGGGAAGAGAATATTCCCATAAGTTATGGATGACGCCGTGGACCGGACACACCAATGTTGGAGAAAACAAGATTGTCTCTGTGACACCTTAAACATCATGACGCCTAAGCAGCCTCCCATTATCTAAACAGTCAGTGTCTGGGTTTTTCAACGTGTGTGTTATCCTTATTTACTGATTTGAGAATAAAGGTTATATTTTAACCCTTTTTGGAACCATACTGCCCAATAGTCTGGGCCCAGAGTGCTATATGTGCATACTTTATGTGGGGGAACTCTGCTTTCTTCTGTTGCCCCACTTTGTGTTTAGATTATCATTTTATGCACCAGCACCATTTTCTCCTAATTATTGGTGATTGCATTTATAGTACTTCTAATCATATACTATAAACCACGGGGAAAAGCCTGAGTAGTGCCATTGTTTGTTTGTTGTAATAAACTATCTATATGCTGATGCATGTTTTTGACTCAGATTTTTATATTGTTTTTTTATTTGACTTTGCCACATTGGAACTATATGCTCTTTTACACTTCTCATAAATGCTTTCCCGTCTCCCAGAGGAGTTCATAATAATAATAATAATAATAATAATAATGGATACTTGTATAGTGCACAACCTCGGACGTAACTGATTTGCGGCGCTGATAACAGGTAGGATTTGAAACGTGCTCTCTATTATTATTAATTAACTCCTACCATTTCTCTAATATATATTATTTATAATCTATCTAGGATATCTGAAATAATTAATTAACGTGTCTCTATACACCAGATTTACACTTAATAAAATAGGGCATCAGAGACGACCCTAGATTTAGGCCAAATAGGCAGTTCGCTAAGGCCTCATTTTAGTAGGGGCTTTGAAATGCACCACTTATACATGGGATTTCCTGTATTAATTTGAGTCCTGTAGCCCACCGCCTACTTAATAAAGTCTTAAACAAATAAATAAAAGAGTAGTCACAGCTAGAAAGTACATGCTGTGAAAAAGAATGACAAGGCAGCACTCAAATTGCATAAATAACAAGTGGTTTATTTGGTAAACCTACACATGTCAAAAACAATTCCCAAAACCCTTAATTATACTAAAAAGGAGTAACTAGTGAACCCAGGCCTGGTTTGTACTAAATCTAACACACTACCGTAAAGCTACGGTTATAACAAATGATTGTTCGAAGTATCTGACATATTTGAACTTTGCACTGTTACAAACAAACAAACAATGTGTGAAAGATAAACTGTTGCAACAAAATTCAAAAGAGACACAGATTAACAAATGTCCGTTTACCAGAGCACTTAGTGTGAATCACACGCTCTGCAATTGAAATATGTTACAAAGAAGCAGTTCCAGCGTTACTGATTGGAAGGCCAACTGTTATAGATTACTGAGCAAACAGTCTCACCACATTCGCGGTACAAAGTTCCAGTATTCGCTTCAACACTAGCTTTTATAATTACCACTTGATCACTCCAAACTATGCATATTTCTCATGCCGGATCCTGGTAATTCTCCAAACAAAGCGATGTGTGTTAAAGCTCCATAACGGTTTCAGTACATCCTTGTATTCAAAAAACGGAACTTCTATTCAAGACTGCTGCATGCTTATCAGTTGTCAGAACCACATCAAGGTAACTCGGTATGCTTTAGACCAGCTGCCAGGGACTTAGCACTCCACTTCAAACAGTTGCCGCTTCACAAAACGTCAGACATGACGCGTTTCGCCCCTCCCCTTAGTGGGCTGACTTTAGGGCCTCATCGGATGCTTGTTTGTGGTGAAAACACCCCTTTTATAGCACAATAGCTAATTTAAATATTTAATTGATGACAGTTTTAGCACCATATTGCAACCTCATATTCAAAGATAAACAAAAACTTTTTATTGCACAAACATCATATTTGTTAAATAGTTACATGTTATGCAACATATACTTGGGTTTTTCTTTTTCATTCTGGGATGGCAAAATCGAAACTACACAATTTATCTACCTTTGCAATTTTTTACATCTCAAAACCTTTACTTATCATTAAGGCTAAACTAATGACTATTATATACATAACCAAAATAATGTATGTATGGAGATACCAACAGGTTCTTTAACATTTGTCCCCTACTAGGGACGGTTCTACAGAAAACATGAGAAATCTATTTTTTCATTAAGGCCATTTGGAGCCAGAGTGTTTAATCGATAAATCCATCGAGATTCATTCCTTAATAGCATATTATCAACATCACCCCCACGGCGGTGCTGTTTTATGTGCTGGATGCAAGTTACTTTCATAATAGTGAAATCAGAATTATGATATGATTCAAAGTGTCTGGCCACTGGGCTATCCTGCTCTTTGTTCTTAATGTCATCCCTATGCTCTCTGACTCGATCTTTCAGATCACGTTTAATTTTCCCTATATAGAATAGGGGGCATGAGCAATGCAAGAGGTAAATGACACCTGTAGTGTTGCAGGTTATCCATTGTTTTATATTGTATTGTCTACCTGTTAAAGTTTCAAATTTACATGTTTTTTGTATAAACCTGCAGTACACACAATGTCCACAAGGACTACAGCCTTGCCATTTGCCTCTTGTGCTTAACCAATTGGTTTTCGGTTCTCTTGTATATTCACTTCTAACAAGCTTATCCTTAAGACTGTCAGCTCTGCGTGCTGTCAACAATGGAAGGTCTCCTACATAGTCTTTTAGTTCAGTATCAATAGTCAACATGTGCCAATATTTATTCATGATGTCTCTAAGTTTGCCCCAGTGTGCGTTGTATTTAGTTATGAGGCGTACCTTATCACCATTTCTTTTAACTACATTCTGTTTATAGAGCAGATCATTTCTTGTGCTGTTCCTAGCCCTTGTCCAGGCCCTTTTAACCTGTCTTTTAGAATATCCTCTTTCAAGGAACCTAGACGACATGTCTTTGGCCTGTGATTCAAACTCCTCTAAGTCGGAACAATTCCTTCTCAACCGAAGGAATTGGCCAACTGGAATGCCAGTTTTTAGGCATTCAGGATGGTGGCTAGTAGCATGTAAAAGGCTATTAGTGGTTATGTATATAATAGTCATTAGTTTAGCCTTAATGATAAGTAAAGGTTTTGAGATGTAAAAAATTGCAAAGGTAGATAAATTGTGTAGTTTCGATTTTGCCATCCCAGAATGAAAAAGAAAAACCCAAGTATATGTTGCATAACATGTAACTATTTAACAAATATGATGTTTGTGCAATAAAAAGTTTTTGTTTATCTTTGAATATGAGGTTGCAATATGGTGCTAAAACTGTCATCAATTAAATATTTAAATTAGCTATTGTGCTATAAAAGGGGTGTTTTCACCACAAACAAGCATCCGATGAGGCCCTAAAGTCAGCCCACTAAGGGGAGGGGCGAAACGCGTCATGTCTGACGTTTTGTGAAGCGGCAACTGTTTGAAGTGGAGTGCTAAGTCCCTGGCAGCTGGTCTAAAGCATACCGAGTTACCTTGATGTGGTTCTGACAACTGATAAGCATGCAGCAGTCTTGAATAGAAGTTCCGGTTTTTGAATACAAGGATGTACTGAAACCGTTATGGAGCTTTAACACACATCGCTTTGTTTGGAGAATTACCAGGATCCGGCATGAGAAATATGCATAGTTTGGAGTGATCAAGTGGTAATTATAAAAGCTAGTGTTGAAGCGAATACTGGAACTTTGTACCGCGAATGTGGTGAGACTGTTTGCTCAGTAATCTATAACAGTTGGCCTTCCAATCAGTAACGCTGGAACTGCTTCTTTGTAACATATTTCAATTGCAGAGCGTGTGATTCACACTAAGTGCTCTGGTAAACGGACATTTGTTAATCTGTGTCTCTTTTGAATTTTGTTGCAACAGTTTATCTTTCACACATTGTTTGTTTGTTTGTTTGTAACAGTGCAAAGTTCAAATATGTCAGATACTTCGAACAATCATTTGTTATAACTGTAGCTTTACGGTAGTGTGTTAGATTTAGTACAAACCAGGCCTGGGTTCACTAGTTACTCCTTTTTAGTATAATTAAGGGTTTTGGGAATTGTTTTTGACATGTGTAGGTTTACCAAATAAACCACTTGTTATTTATGCAATTTGAGTGCTGCCTTGTCATTCTTTTTCACAGCATGTACTTTCTAGCTGTGACTACTCTTTTATTTATTTGTTTAATATTGCATTGTGACTGCTAGCACCAAAATTGTTTTTTGTTTGTAATCTTGATAGAGTGCACACATTTCTATAATTTATACTTAATAAAGTCCCCTAAATCCTCCACCAAGCAGCACTTCACTCATACTCAATATCAGCCTATCTCAGCTGTCAATCACATTGCAGATTCGCAGCAAGTGCCGCTCATTCGGAGTAAATGAGTGGAAGGATTTCATCATCAAATCTCATTGAGGTTGTGTGCAATGTGTGAATATTATTTTCCAGGCAAAAGCAGTAGCTGAACCTAAAGTTCCATGCAGCAAAATAATATTAAGCAATAAAATAAAACCTACATCTTAAATACTTCCTGTTCTTCTGGTGATGAGTTATTACAGTAACACACTATGCTTGAAGTCTCCAGAAGTGTGGTGGTTAACCCTGAACAGCTTCTCTGGGCTTCCTTTTAGTTATTATTGGGAGATTTGTTTCAAACAGTACCTGATCATGGTGGTTCATGGTGGTTAGACTTGGGTGGCCTAAAACCTTAGGCTGATTTACATCCACCAATCTACCCTTCCCTTTCCCTTCTCTCTCCCACCTTCTCTCTCTTCTGACTCCCACCTTCCTCTATTCAGTCTCTCACCTTCTCACCTTTTTCTCTCATATATTTTATAGTGGAATCACTCTTTTAGGGATTCTGGGCATTGCCATTTTAACTGAACATTATTAATACATAATCCCTTGACTCAGGTCATAATCATTTCTCTGAGTCAGAAGCAGGTAAAAAAAATCAGGCGAAAGGTCAGGGTCACAAGCTATGTACAGAAGAAACAGTTGAGAGGTCAGGGCACGCTGAACTCATATCATATTCAAACAAGCTGGTTCAAATACATAACATGGTAAGAACATGGAACTCTGACTTTAGGAGGACCACAGTGTTTAACTCAGGGGCGTATTTAGGTTTTGTGCTGCCCTAGGCACTCAAAATTCTGCTGCCCCCCCACCCCACCCCAGGTTTAAGGCCTTTTTTTTTAGTCATAATATTTTTGGGGCAGGGTGTAAAAAATGTAAAAAATAATGTCTTTTTAAGTAGATGTTGACCAGGGCTTGCATTCACTCTGGTCACACACACACATATTATATATATATATATAAAGATATTAATTTGCAAGTCAGATGATTAAAGTGTTTATATCATAAAAAAATATCCTTCACTGTATGATAGTTTGTCAGTAGGTAGTTGTTTAACCTTAAACATCTTCTTTGGTGATTGACAGTTATTTATGCAAAATATCTGCTTGGATAAATATGTAATGAATATACAAACTGGCCTTTAAAAGTACTTAAAAAACATAATTTATGCTTACCTGATAAATTCCTTTCTTCTGTAGTGTGATCAGTCCACGGGTCATCATTACTTCTGGGATATTACTCCTCCCCAACAGGAAGTGCAAGAGGATTCACCCAGCAGAGCTGCATATAGCTCCTCCCCTCTACGTCACTCCCAGTCATTCGACCAAGGACCAACGAGAAAGCAGAAGCCAAGGGTGTAGTGGTGACTGGAGTATAATTTAAAAAATATTTACCTGCCTTAAAAAAACAGGGCGGGCCGTGGACTGATCACACTACAGAAGAAAGGAATTTATCAGGTAAGCATAAATTATGTTTTCTTCTGTTAAGTGTGATCAGTCCACGGGTCATCATTACTTCTGGGATACCAATACAAAAGCAAAAGTACACGGATGACGGGAGGGATAGGCAGGCTCTTTATACAGAAGGAACCACTGCCTGAAGAACCTTTCTCCCAAAAATAGCCTCCGAGGAAGCAAAAGTGTCAAATTTGTAAAATTTGGAAAAAGTATGAAGCGAAGACCAAGTTGCAGCCTTGCAAATCTGTTCAACAGAGGCCTCATTCTTAAAGGCCCAAGTGGAAGCCACAGCTCTAGTAGAATGAGCTGTAATTCTTTCAGGAGGCTGCTGTCCAGCAGTCTCATAGGCTAAACGAATTATGCTACGAAGCCAAAAAGAAAGAGAGGTAGCAGAAGCCTTTTGACCTCTCCTCTGACCAGAGTAAACGACAAACAGGGAAGACGTTTGTCGAAATTCCTTAGTTGCCTGTAAGTAAAACTTTAGGGCACGAACTACATCCAGATTGTGCAGAAGACATTCCTTCTTCGAAGAAGGATTTGGACACAAAGAAGGAACAACAATCTCTTGATTGATATTCCTGTTAGTGACTACCTTAGGTAAGAACCCAGGTTTAGTACGCAGAACTACCTTATCCGAATGAAAAATCAAATAAGGAGAATCACAATGTAAGGCTGATAACTCAGAGACTCTTCGAGCCGAGGAAATAGCCATTAAAAATAGAACTTTCCAAGATAACAACTTTATATCAATGGAATGAAGGGGTTCAAACGGAACGCCCTGTAAAACGTTAAGAACAAGGTTTAAACTCCATGGCGGAGCAACAGTTTTAAACACAGGCTTAATCCTGGCCAAAGCCTGACAAAAAGCCTGAACGTCTGGAACTTCTGACAGACGTTTGTGCAACAGAATGGACAGAGCTGAGATCTGTCCCTTTAATGAACTAGCAGATAAACCCTTTTCTAAACCTTCTTGTAGAAAAGACAATATCCTAGGAATCCTAACCTTACTCCAAGAGTAACCTTTGGATTCGCACCAATATAGGTATTTACGCCATATCTTATGGTAAATCCTTCTGGTAACAGGCTTCCTAGCCTGTATTAAGGTATCAATAACTGACTCAGAAAACCCACGTTTTGATAAAATCAAGCGTTCAATTTCCAAGCAGTCAGCTTCAGAGAAGTTAGATTTTGATGTTTGAAAGGACCCTGTATCAGAAGGTCCTGTTTCAGAGGTAGAGACCAGAGTGGACAGGATGACATGTCCACCAGGTCTGCATACCAAGTCCTGCGTGGCCATGCAGGTGCTATTAGAATAACTGATGCTCTCTCCTGTTTGATTCTGGCAATCAATCGAGGAAGCATCGGGAAGGGTGGAAACACGTAAGCCATCCTGAAGTCCCAAGGTGCTGTCAGGGCATCTATCAGGACTGCTCCTGGATCCCTGGATCTGGACCCGTAACGAGGAAGCTTGGCGTTCTGTCGAGACGCCATGAGATCTATCTCTGGTTTGCCCCAATGACGAAGTATTTGGGCAAAGACCTCCGGATGAAGTTCCCACTCCCCCGGATGAAAAGTCTGACGACTTAAGAAATCCGCCTCCCAGTTCTCCACTCCCGGGATGTGGATTGCTGACAGGTGGCAAGAGTGAGACTCTGCCCAGCGAATTATCTTTGTTACTTCTATCATTGCTAGGGAGCTTCTTGTCCCTCCCTGATGGTTGATGTAAGCTACAGTCGTGATGTTGTCCGACTGAAACCTGATGAACCCCCGAGTTGTCAATTGGGGCCAAGCCAGGAGGGCATTGAGAACTGCTCTCAATTCCAGAATGTTTATTGGTAGGAGACTCTCCTCCTGACTCCATTGTCCCTGAGCCTTCAGAGAATTCCAGACGGCACCCCAACCTAGAAGGCTGGCGTCTGTTGTTACAATTGTCCAGTCTGGCCTGCTGAATGGCATCCCCCTGGACAGATGTGGCCGAGAAAGCCACCATAGAAGAGAATTTCTGGTCTCTTGATCCAGATTCAGAGAAGGGGACAAGTCTGAGTAATCCCCATTCCACTGACTTAGCATGCACAGTTGCAGTGGTCTGAGGTGTAAGCGTGCAAAGGGTACTATGTCCATTGCCGCTACCATCAAGCCGATTACCTCCATGCATTGAGCCACTGACGGGTGTTGAATGGAATGAAGGGTGCGGCAAGCACTTTGAAGTCTTGTTAACCTGTCTTCTGTCAGATAAATCTTCATTTCTACAGAATCTATAAGAGTCCCCAGGAAGGGAACTCTTGTGAGTGGAACGAGTGAACTTTTCTTTTCGTTCACCTTCCATCCATGTGACCTTAGAAATGCCAGTACTAACTCTGTATGAGACTTGGCAGTTTGAAAGCTTGAAGCTTGTATCAGAATGTCGTCTAGGTACGGAGCTACCGAGATTCCCCGCGGTCTTAGTACCGCCAGAAGAGCACCCAGAACCTTTGTGAAGATTCTTGGAGCTGTAGCCAATCCGAATGGAAGAGCTACAAACTGGTAATGCCTGTCTAGGAAGGCAAACCTTAGGTACCGGTAATGATCTTTGTGAATCGGTATGTGAAGGTAAGCATCCTTTAAATCCACTGTGGTCATGTACTGACCCTTTTGGATCATGGGTAAAATTGTCCGAATAGTCTCCATCTTGAACGATGGAACTCTTAGGAATTTGTTTACGATTTTTAAGTCCAGGATTGGTCTGAAAGTTCCCTCTTTTTTGGGAACCACAAACAGATTTGAGTAAAACCCTTGTCCCTGTTCTGACCGTGGAACTGGATGGATTACTCCCATTAACAAAAGCTCTTGTACGCAGCATAGAAACGCCTCTTTCTTTGTTTGGTTTGTTGACAACCTTGACAGATGAAATCTCTCTCTTGGAGGAGAGTATTTGAAGTCCAGAAGGTATCCCTGAGATATTATCTCTAGCGCCCAGGGATCCTGGACATCTCTTGCCCAAGCCTGGGCGAAGAGAGAAAGTCTGCCCCCCACTAGATCCGATCCCGGATCGGGGGCCCTCAATTCATGCTGTTTTAGGGGCAGCAGCAGGTTTCCTGGCCTGCTTGCCCTTGTTCCAAGACTGGTTAGGTCTCCAGCCTTGTCTGTAGCGAGCAACAGATCCTTCTTGTTTTGGAGCAGAGGAAGTTGATGCTGCTCCTGCTTTGAAATTCCGAAAGGAACGAAAATTAGACTGTCTGGCCTTAGGTTTGGCCCTGTCTTGAGGCAGGGCGTGGCCTTTACCTCCTGTAATGTCAGCGATAATTTCTTTCAAACCAGGCCCAAATAAGGTCTGCCCTTTAAAAGGTATATTAAGTAATTTAGATTTAGAAGTAACATCAGCTGACCAGGATTTTAGCCACAGTGCTCTGCGTGCCTGAATGGCGAATCCTGAATTCTTAGCCGTAAGTTTAGTTAAATGTACTACGGCCTCCGAAATGAATGAATTAGCTAGCTTAAGGACTCTAAGCTTGTCCGTAATGTCATCCAGAGTAGCTGAATTAATGGTCTCTTCCAGCGACTCAAACCAGAATGCCGCCGCAGCCGTGACCGGCGCAATGCATGCAAGGGGTTGCAATATAAAACCTTGTTGAACAAACATTTTCTTAGGGTAACCTTCTAACTTTTTATCCATTGGATCTGAAAAGGCACAGCTATCCTCCACCGGGATAGTGGTACGCTTAGCTAAAGTAGAAACTGCTCCCTCCACCTTAGGGACCGTCTGCCATAAGTCCCGTGTGGTGGCGTCTATTGGAAACATTTTTCTAAATATCGGAGGGGGTGAGAACGGCACACCGGGTCTATCCCACTCTTTAGTAATAATTTCAGTTAGTCTCTTAGGTATAGGAAAAACGTTGGTACTCGTTGGTACCGCAAAATATTTATCCAACCTACACATTTTCTCTGGTATTGCAACTGTGTTACAATCATTCAGAGCCGCTAACACCTCCCCTAGTAATACACGGAGGTTCTCCAGCTTAAATTTAAAATTTGAAATATCTGAATCCAATCTGTTTGGATCAGAACCGTCAGCCGCAGACAGAAGCTCTCCGTCCTCATGTTCTGCAAGCTGTGACGCAGTATCTGACATGGCCCTAGTATTATCAGCGCACTCTGTTCTCACCCCAGAGTGATCACGCTTGCCTCTTAGTTCTGGTAATTTAGCCAAAACTTCAGTCATAACAGTAGCCATATCTTGTAATGTTATTTGTAATGGCCGCCCAGATGTACTGGGCGCCACAATATCGCGCACCTCCCGAGCGGGAGATGCAGGTACTGACACGTGAGGCGAGTTAGTCGGCATAACTCTCCCCTCGCTGTTTGGTGAAATTTGTTCAATTTGTACAGATTGACTTTTATTTAAAGTAGCATCAATACAGTTAGTACATAAATTTCTATTGGGCTCCACTTTGGCATTAGCACAAATAACACAGGTATCTTCCTCTGAATCAGACATGTTTAACACACTAGCAAATAAACTTGCAACTTGGAATACTATTCTAGTAAAATATTATGAAAACGTACTGTGCCTATAAGAAGCACAGAAGATTTATGACAGTTGAAAATTAATAAACTGAGTTATAGCATCAATCTTTGTAAACAACACAGCTTTAGCAAAGGTTTGTTCCCATTAGCAAAAGACAACTACCCCTGATAGCATGAAAAAAATTACAGAATAAACGTTTTTTATCACAGTCAACTACAATCTCACAGCTCTGCTGTGAGGATTACCTCCCTCAAAACAAGTTTTGAAGACCCCTGAGCTCTGTAGAGATGAACCGGATCATGCAGGAAATACAATGAGCTGCTGACTGAAATTTTTTTGATGCGTAGCAAAAGTGCCAAAAAATGGCCCCTCCCCCTCACACACAACATTGAGAGAGATCAGAAACTGTCAGAAATTAGATCAAGCAACTGCCAAGTGGAAAAATAGTGCCCAAACATTTATTCACCCAGTACCTCAGAAAATGAAAACGATTTTACATTCCAGCAAAAACGTTTAACATAAATTAAGAGTTATTAAAAAGCCTGTTGCTAGTCCCTGCAAAATAGGCTAAAGTTTTATGTACACAGTGTAATTCCAGTGAAGTACCATTCCCCAGAATACTGAAGTGTAAAATATACATACATGACATTATATCGGTATGGCAGGATTTTCTCATCAATTCCATTGTCAGAAAATAAAAGCTGCTACATACCTTTTTGCAGATTAATCTGCCCGCTGTCCCCTGATCTGAAGTTTACCTCTCCTCAGATGGCCGAGAAACAGCAATATGATCTTAACTACTCCGGCTAAAATCATAGTAAAAACTCTGGTAGATTCTTCTTCAAACTCTGCCAGAGAGATAATAACACACTCCGGTGCTATTATAAAATAATAAACTTTTGATTGAAGATATAAAACTAAGTATAATCACCATAGTCCTCTCACACATCCTATCTAGTCGTTGGGTGCAAGAGAATGACTGGGAGTGACGTAGAGGGGAGGAGCTATATGCAGCTCTGCTGGGTGAATCCTCTTGCACTTCCTGTTGGGGAGGAGTAATATCCCAGAAGTAATGATGACCCGTGGACTGATCACACTTAACAGAAGAAAAATACAACAGTAGTTATGATAGGTTTAGGAATTGTATCCTAGGGGATAAAGTCACATGATACAATCATAATAAAGGACAGGACATCACCAGGGTCTCGAGCTTCACAAGCTCTTATTTTCTATCCACGTTTCAAAAATAATTTTTCATGATTTTCTGAATTATTATTTTTTATATTTTTCGGGTATTTGAAGAGCGCCAACAGATTCCGACAGTCCAGCACTGAAATACCAGGCAATTCTTCTCTGAACAAGAGAAACAACAACCCCAGACGATCGTTTCGGCCTTTTGTAGGCCTCATCAGTGAGGTGCAGTTGTATTTCTCTAAGGGCATGAGTGCAAGGAGTTCACGTCTAGTTTCCCCCATTTCTCTTAGGGAGACCTAAGAGTAATTTGCATAAATATCAGAAAAGAGAGAACAGCAATCCTGAGATAGAACAAAAGCTAGAATAACTTCCATGCCTGTTCATTTCAATTGCAACTCAGGGTACGCGTTCTTTTAGCACACGTTGATGCCTTTCCACAGAGAAAAAATATCCTTGCACTCATGCCCTTAGAGAAATACAACTGCACCTCACTGATGAGGCCCACAGAAGGCCGAAACGATCGTCTGGGGTTGTTGTTTCTCTTGTTCAGAGAAGAATTGCCTGGTATTTCGGCGCTGGAGATTCATTGGGCAGGATCAGACTGATATGCTACAGGATATTTTTTCTCTGTGGAAAGGCATCAACATGTGCTAAAAGAACGCGCACCCTGAGTTGCAAATGAAATGAACAGGCATGGAAGTTATTCTAGCTTTTGTTCTATCTCAGGAGTGCTGTTCTCTCTTTTCTAATATTTATGCAAATCACTCTTAGGTCTCCCTAAGAGAAATGGGGGAAACCAGACGTGGACTCCTTGCACTCATGCCCTTAGAGAGATACAACAGCACCTCACTGATGAGGCCCACAGAAGGCCGAAATGATCATCTGGGGTCACTGACGAGGCCCACAGAAGGCCGAAATGATCGTCTGGGGTTGTTGCTTCCCTTGTTCAGAGAAGAATTGCCTGGTATTTTGGCGGTGGACTGTCATTGGGCAGGATCAGACTGATATGCTACAGGATATTTTTTCTCTGTGAAGGGGCATAGTGTGCTAAAAGAACGTGCACCCTGAGTTGCTATATAAATGAACAGGCATGGAAATTATTCTAGCTTTTGTTCTATCTCAGGGGTGCTCTTCTCTTTCTCTTTTTTCACATTTATGTAAATTACTCTTGGGTCTCCCTAAGAGTAATGGGTAAGCCAGACGTGGAGCCCAGGGGCATAGTGTGCTAATAGAACGCGCACCCTGAGTTGCTATATAAATGAACCGGCATGAAAGTTATTCTAGCTTTTGTTCTATCTCAGGAGTGCTGTTCTCTTTCTCTTTTTTCTCACACGGCCCGGACAGACAAGGTTTTTTTCTGCGAACCTGTCCATCTGGGATCGCAGCAAGTGGGTATCATTTAACGTTGCACAAGTGTGCTTGTACAATGCGATGCCCTGATCACGCTAGGACAATGGCACACTACTAGAAGCTGTCAATCCCCCAGGGCGAACTTTTCCTTAGTGATTTTAATCCACCAGCTAAGAGCTGGCGAGCAGTCTTATGACCACACATGCGAGCCGTCTTATAACCACACATGCGAATCTGCTCAAAGGTGCTCCAAAGCTGCATATGCAGCTTGATAAATGGAGCCCATAGTTTTGAAAGCATTTCAGCTGATTTACACTGTCATTTTGTTAGCAACATTTGAATTGCTTTGAAGTTCAGGAAACTAACCCTTGAGCAGTCCATTGTATTGTTTATGATTTTTCCTTTGCTATAGCTAATTGGGGACAGATATAAATGAGCCACTGCACTTATCAAGCTATTAAGAATGTAGCAGTCAGATTTGCACTCTAGGCATTAGTGGGATTCAGCTGGTTCTCACAAGTTCTTTCAAACCTGTTCCTAAAGTTTCCCAGGTTCTTAAGATCCAGTGGTTGGATGATGCCATCTTCCGTAAAGGGACAGTATACTGTAAAATAGTTTTCCTCTAAATGTGTTTCCAATGTCTTGTTATACCAGCAACAGGGTAAACAATGTATGAGAAATTGTTCTTAAGAAGTTAAACCAGTGAGGATGAAAGTGTAAAGGTTCTAGCATCACAGCACAAATTTCCTAACTTTTTGTATTATAGAGAATTCAGAAATCCTGTTGCAAAAATTTCTGAATCCAACCACTGACTCTAGTCTAGAAACCCGCCTCACCCACACACTTTTCAGACTTAAATTACACAGACTAAATAAATTTTCTTTCATAAAGGTTGAGAGTCCACAATCCATTACTCCTGGGAATTATACTCCTGACCACTAGGAGGAGGCAAAGATCCCAAAACTGTAAGATCAAGAAACGAAAAACTAGAGAACTTTATCATATCTCTTGTGCCTTAACAAACCTTTTTGAATATTTTAAATAATTTATTTAAAAGTATATGCACAGATATAGCTGATAGTGTATTTATAAAAAGTTACAAAACATTCACCCCTTAGGAGTATGCACTCACTAAAAAAAAGTTACTATGACATTAGTTCACAATTACCATATTTATCTGGATTCCTCAAAGTGAATGATGTCCTCTTTTCCTTGTGTCGCTCTGTGGTAACTGTCCATTGTAAAGGGGCCTCCTTCTTCTCATTATTGGCAACCACACCACACAGCCATGCCAAACTTGGGGGTGGGTTCTCAGACACAAATTAGCAGACAAATCTCTATGCCAATCTAAGCTGGTTATACCAGTGCCCCCACCCCCGGTACATTTTAGGCTCAGGCTGAAATAGCAGTAGTATAGGTGCCTATCAGGTAAGTGTGTGGTTGTTGGGCACCTCCTTAACCTGTAGGCTATTAGTAGGTACTCTCTTATAGGTATAATAACACAAATTTTTTTACTACTCTCTTATAGGTATATCATAGTCTGGGGACCATTATGTCAGGCATTTTAGTCTTAGGTATATAAGTACCTTATTTCCCCCTATATAGGCCTTGAGGTGCATTAAGTATTTTTTTTATGTTTCAGCCTATTTGCATGCGCTATTTTTTCATGCATTGGCATTATTGTGTGCATCCTTTTTTCACGCGCCAATGATGTTTATGTGTCAGATTTTTAACCTGTTTCGTTTTTCATGCGCTTAGTCTTTTGTGCAAGTCTGTATGTTGGGTGTAAGGTTACTTTATTAATCTTGCCTTTATTATTATGTTTATTATGTTATTATGTTTAAATCATTTTAAAATCATGTTATTGTGTTAAATCATTGTATTTTAATTTATTCCTTTCTTGCCTGATGATCTCTTTTTTTGCATTTGTGATGCGGTTGTGGATATTATTAAGATTAATTCTAAGAATATGACACTAGCAGTTTTGACTGAGAGTTTTGTGGTTGAAATCATGGTCTGTTGAGTTCTATCTCTTCCTTTTAAAGGGAAGGTGTTGTTTGGGTCTGGTTTGGATGGAATTATTTCTACAGTGACAGGGGGAAGGTGCCTTTCTCCCTCAGGATAAGAAGTCTAATGGTAATTCTAGGGCTTCTAACCATTTCCTGTCCTTTCGTCAATCTAAGAACCAGTAGTCCTCCTCTTCATCCAAGAAGCAAGGGTCTTCCAGTTTTTCCTGGAAGCCAAACTCTAATTGGAACAGGGCTAAACATCCCAAAAAGCCTGTTTCCACTACTAAGTCTGCATGAAGGTGTGGCCCATGAGCCAGATCTTCTGGTAGGGGGCAGTTTATGCCCTTTTTAATATCCATGGGTTCTGAACATTATTGCCCAAGGATATAGAATATGTTTAAGAACAAGGCCTCCCAGAGGAAGGTTTCTTCTGTCTCATTTTCCAAAGAATCATATAAAGGCAAGAACCTTTTTTCAGTTGATTTCAGATTTGGAATCTATAGATGTTCCAGTTCCAGAATGGAACAGGGGCAGGGTTTCTATTCCAACCTCTTTATTATTCTCAAGAAAGAAGAAGCTTACATAAAACGTGAAACAAGTTTCTCAGGAATCCTTTTTTTAAGATGGAAACTATTCAGACTATTCTTGTTCAATAAAGTTGTCCTCTATAGATCTGAAGAATGTTTATCTTCATATCCCTACTTACAGGGATCATCAACAATGTTTAAGGTTTGCATTCCCGAACAAGCATTTTCAGTTTGTTGCTCTTTTGTTTGGTCTGGCTACCGCTCCCAGATGTTTTACAAAGGTTCTGGGGTCTCTCTTACCAGTGATAAGAACTCAGGGTGTTTAGGTCATTCCTTACCTGGATGATATTTTAGCACAGGCTCCATATTTACATTTAGCAATATTTCATACCAACAGACTTTTGTTGTTTCTTCAAGAGTATGGATGGAAAGTAAACTTTCCAAAAGATTATCTATCCCCTCAGTCCAGGTTTACTTTTCTGGGTGTAGTAATCGACTCTTAACTTGTTTAAATCTTCAGCAAGTTCTTTCTCCTTCGGTAGCTCTTTGTATGGAAGTTTTATGTCTGATGATAGCAGCCTCAGATACTATTAAATAAGCACATAGGATCAGCACTTCACTTTTTCATAATCAGGTATAGGTGAAAGGTGCAATACCTGCCAGGCTCCCCTCAAAAGTCCAATCATAGAAACCAACAAAAATCATGGAGGTGACACTCAAAATAAAAGCATAAGGGGGCGTGTCTGGGCTATGGCCCAAGATGGCAGCTAATCTGGGAGCTCTGTAATGGGGAAATACATTCCGCCGTGTATCTCAAATCGTGAAAGTCATCCGGTAGGATATTTTATTTTAAGAAATAGCTAAAGGTGTACCGGAGAGAAACATATATATGTCTGCAAGATACTGAGCTCCACAGACCGGACCGCTGCGATTTGACTTCCTTATGGCGATAGTGGGAGCACAATGTACTGAAGGGATCTATTCTGGGTCTGGTAAGGTGAAAGAAATGAAAGGCGAGGCCCTATTGAGTACTGGAGACGTTCCCCTTAAATATGCCTCACCTGAAATGAGGCAACTAGAAGGTGGTACCGCTGAGACAAATACGAAAGATGCGCGTGGAACATTGGTCTTGCGGGACCGGGAAGTACCGATATCTGGGAAGTATACAAGCATGGACAGAGGGCCCTTCATCAGTGTATGGGATATGGTAGAAACGGCTGATACCAACTGTGGAGAAGATCGCCAGGCTGGTGTCGCTTGTGGGGTCACGGTGGGGAGAGCGGACGGCTCCCTGACGCGTGGCCCTGCTGGTGGACAAAAGCTGCAGGCGGATTGTTGCTGTACTGCTGTTTATACAGCCTCAGCTATAGACTTTTCTCTACAGGGGATTGTCAAGCCATCAGAAGGCTCCCGGTATTTCAATACCCTTGTGAAAGTTGGTATTGGGTGACACTTTAAGTGCAGTGGAAATCTTAGACCTGAGGGCTCGATATAGTATCCTGCTTTTGTTTTAGGCTTGGGCACTTTAATGAAGATCGTAAGGTTTGAAGTTAAGGCCCAGGACGCTATAAGTTATATAGTTGGACTCCCACACCCTGTACCGGTTTGGCTGCAGTTTTCTTTCTGACTGATATTTCAGGTTCAATTTACATGCTTTTGGGAAATGCCCTATATAATTGTATATTTATATATATGAGCCTTTGTTTAGGTGAACATACACGTATAGTTTTCCTTTATAAAATGTGGATGACTGGCTAGTAATTACACCTTATCATTTCATCTTATCAGTATAGATAATAAGTTAGGTCCTCGCAAGAAACTTGTGTGAACCCCATTGCAGCTTACCCTGATGCGCAAAAGGTCTGATATCCAACTTGATAGTACTTAATTTAGATTGTCATTTTTATAACCTTTAGCTGTCCATTTGCTTAAGCTATATGTGAGCTCTAATTATATAACCATATTTGCTACCATTAGCATGTCCACTTTAAACAGTTTTTGTCTCATAACTAATGGAACCTAGCGTTATTATGTTATGCTCAATAGGAGGTTATCTATTTACATACATGTATTGTTGGCTTTCTTTACCTAAGATGTGTTTAGTGATTATGCATTCATACGTTATTGTAGTTCTTTTTCTTAGCTATTTGTTATACGCTGCAGTTCACCTCTAACACTCTGTAGCTTATTATGTTAGCCTTAATGTGTTAATTTCTGCTTTTCTTTTTTTTTGCAACCTATTTCATGCATGTTTTGCCGCTCAATAGGCTAGCACATAGTCTTTTATTATTTAGACTTAGCAATGTACTCAGACTCATTGGCTGCAATAGTTTAACAGCAGCCCTATTAGTTTTAACGTTTGGCTGTATATATGACTCTATGCTTTAAGGGGAGCTATTTACTGATATATACGTATTGTTATTCCCCTTATCTGAAATGTTTAGGGATTCTGCAACCATGAGTCTATTACAGTTTCTCCTCCCAGATATGTAAGGTGTGTTACAGTATACCTCAAATATATTGTAGATCTGCAGCCCTGAGGCAGGTGCTCATAGCGCGTCTATATCTGAAAGCTGCATTTTGTCATAATTGTGTTGTATATACCGACTACATATCTATGTGTTCCAAACTCACAACTGTGCTTCAACTATTTAGAAATCACTATTTGATGCCCACATGTCGGCTTATTAGCTGCAGCTGTTATTCTGTTTAATATAAGGCCTGTGAGCGGCCTATCAAGTTATATATGTATGAGAAAAAAATGAAGTAAAACAAGGTTCTACCTCCTATATGGGATCCAAAAGTGGTCCCTCATTTATAATTTGCCTTCCATAAGGTTTAGGTGTAGGATGGGTCCTAAAGTGGCCCTCATTATCAGCTGGAAGGCATACTATATTAATATTATACTGTACTGTAAGATGTAAATAATAACAATGTGGTCCTTGCTATTATCTGTAATGGGATATGGTGCCCAATGTTTCGTATTGTATACAAATGTCATTTTTGCACCAATGTTTCACATTGTAATATATTTATTCTGTGCTGCTTGGTGAACCTTAATAAAAATTATTTAAAAAATAAAAAAAAATAAAAGCATAAACCTTTATTGAAGAGCAATGTTTCAGGGCTCCTGCTTGAGAAACATTTGTTAGCCTCAGATACTATACCATTTACTCGGTTTCCCATTAGGCCAGCTTTGTATGCTTCCTCAGTGGTGCAGGGATTACACTCAGTTGACTCAAAAGATTCTTTTGGATGCCCATACAAGTCAATCCCTTTCCTAGTGGATCAATTGGTCCATTCTTCTGGAAGAATCCTTTGTCCATCCACATTAGACTGTGATCTTGACAGATGTGGGGTCTGGGGGTCCCAGAGAACACCATAGAGAGTTTGATTACTTCAGAAGGCAAAGTTGCCCATAAATATTCTGGAATTCCGTGCAATTTTCAGGGCCCTTCAGTCCTGATGTCTCCTAAAAAAAGAGACATATCTGTGTTTCCAGTCAGACAACAGTGGCTTACAACAATCATCAAGGGGGAATTCTGGCGTGGGCAGAGAGCAATTCCTGTGTAATTTCTGCAGTACATATTCCAGGGGTGAGCAATTGGGAAGCAGACTTTCTCAGTTGCCAATCCCTTCATCCAGGGGAAGGGTCTCTTTATCTGGAAGTCTTCAGTAAGATTGTGGACCTGTGGGGTCTTCCAGAAGTAGATCTTATGGCTTCTCATTTGAACAACAAGCTCCCAAGATACTTTGTAAGGTCCAGGGATCCTTAGGCGCAGTTTGTTGATGCTCTAGTAGCTACTTGGTTATTTTGTCTGGCCTTCTTTTTTTCACCTCTTGTTCTGTTACCAAGAGTAATAGCCAGGATTAAACAGGAGGTATCATCAGTAATCCTGATGGCTCTAGCTTGGTCTCACAGGACTTGGTTTGCAGATCTGGTGCAGATGTCCAGTTGCCCTCTGTGGCCTCTTTCTCTGTGTCACAACCTTCTGCCTCAAGGTCCTTATTTTCTTCAGGATCTAAAATCCCTAAACTTGATGGCTTTAAAAGATTGAACACTTAGTTTTAACGCAGATAGTTTTTTCTAATTCTGTCATTGAAACTTTGGTTCAGAACCATAAACCTGTGACAAGGAAGATTTATAACTAGGGTTAGAAGGCTTTATTTCCTGGTGTGTGGTACATGGGTTCAGTTTGCACTGTTTTACAATTGCTAGAATTATTCTATTTCTTCAGGATGGTTTGGATAAGGGTTTATCCACTAGATTGTTAAAGGGACAGATCTCTGCTCTTTCTGTCTTGTTTCACAAGATGATTGCTAAATTTCCAGATATTCAGAATTTAGACTTAGTCAGGATGAAGTCTGTGATTAAACCAATTTCTCCTCCACGGAATTTTAATTTAATTTTAAAAGTTGTGCAGGTTCCTCCTTTTAAACATATGCATGATTTGGATATTCAGCTTTTGTCCTTGAAGGTCTTGTTTCTTTTGGGGATTTCTTAGTTTCTGAATTGTCTGCTCATTGTTGTAAGCCTTATCTTTTTTTTCATCAGAATAAGTTTTTGAGAACTTGATAGAGTTAGGTTTTTGCCTAAAACTGTTTATTTTGACAATATCAATCATGAGATTATTGTTCCCTCTTTTTATCCTAATCCAAAGAATTCTAAGGAGAGGCTTCTCCATAATTTTGATGTGGTCAGAGCTTTGAAGTTATATTTGCAGACTACTAAGGGCTTTAGACAATCTTCCAGCTTGCTTGTTCAGAAGACTACTACTGTTTCATTAGCCTCTTAGTTAAAGCTTTTGAAACATGAAGCTTACATGGTGGAGGATCAGTCTCCTCTTAAACATATTATTGTCCATTCTACCAGATAAGTTCCTATTTTATGGGCCTTTAAAAATGAGGCCTCGGTTGATCAAATTTGCAAGGCAGTTGCTTGGTCTTCCTTACATATTTTTTCTACCATTTTCATATTTGTTTTTGCTTCTTCTAACGCAACTTTTGGTAAGAAAGTCCTTCAGGCAGCTGTTTCCTGGCATTAAATATATTGTATATATATTTTTTTCTGCATAACCCCCCCCCCCCACACACACACACTAATTAGCCAATCTAATTGGAATAGTATGTCAGGTCCCACCCATATTACTAGTGGACTCCACAGATTGGGTATTAGTTCTCAGGAATAATGGATCAGGGACTCTCACCACCTTTATGAAAGAAATATAATTTATTCTTACCTGATGAAATAATTTATTTTATTGGAGGTGTGAGTCCACAAGCCTCTGATCATTATATTCTATTTTAATTGTTTATTTTCTGGCTGTAGTTCAGGTATGCACCTCTTTTTTCCCTGCTCCTTTTTGAATTACTTTTGTATTTCTTTTCCTACCTTCTTTTCTTCTGGCTTGGCTATATACGTCAGGCTAGTTTCCAGTAAGGTGGGAGCGGTTTTAAGGGCTCCTGTAGTTTTGGGATCTTTGCCTCCTCCTAGTGGTCAGGAGTATAATTCCCAGGAGTAATGGATTGTGGAACATAAATTATATTATATTACACAAGTTTTTTCTTATTGCACATAATTAATTACAAAGAATTAAATCCTAAAACTCAAACATTTCATGATTCTGGTAGAGCTATCTATTTACTTGTATTATCAAATCTGTTTCATTCTCTTGTTATCCTTTGCTGAAGGAGCTAGTTGAACACATCATGTGAGCCAATGACTAGAGGCAAATATGTGCAGCCACCTATCAACAGCTAGCTCCCAGTAGTGCATTGCTGCTCCTGAGCCTACCTAGGTATGTTTCAACAAAGGTTACCAATAGAATGAAGCACATTAGCCAATAGAAGTAAATAGAAAAGCGGTTTAAAATGCAAGCAAAGTTTCATTTTGACTTTACTCTCAAAATTCTCCCTTTATTGCTTATATATAACATGCAGCCGCAGCTTTTTATCTCTTGTGTTTTTATAATTATATCTATCTATAATTAAGATAGTGTATGCAATTTTAAGCAACTTTCTAATTTACTCCTATTATCAATTTTTCTTCGTTCTCTTGCTATCTTTATTTGAAAAAGCAGGAATCTAAGCTAAGCAGCCGGCCCATTTTTGGTTCAGAACCCTGGATAGCGCTTCCCGGGACAGACATACTGATTTGCTGCATAAAGTCCTTTACAATGGGGTGTGAATACTTAGGATATTTTGAGGTAAAATATCTTTATTTTTTACATAGAGATGCTCAGGTGATATTTTCTAGTCAGCTTTTAACAGCTATGCTGCATTACTTTCAAGTGTTTAAACATTTGGGTGTAATGGCCCTTTAAGTAAATGGGAAAGCTGTTTAAAATTGTATGCTCTATCTAAATAATGAAAGAAAAATGTTGTGTTACATGCCCCTTTAAGACAGCTGCTTCCTAACATCTTCTCTACCTCTGAGGTGCAGGACTAAAACCATTTCAGACTGATCCAACTGGGATGACTGACAACCCCTGCTCTAGCGCACTGGTTGCGCAAGAGCGGGGGGAGGGATTACATAAGAGACTTGGGAATCTTCTCCCTCTGCTTCATGTTAAATGGGGCCAAGGTGCTCTATTTTGTTAACTAGTAAAAACATAGAAATGTTCAAAAAACATGTGTAAAGTCAAGTGAAAATATTTTCCTGATAAACTGGAATACCTATCAAATTCTCTCAGTGCAAAGTAATGGAAGAGTTACACAGTGTGAGGCCACTCGGCAACCATGTGGTAACACCAGACTTTTCTAATGGATCAGAATGACCTTCAAATGAAAACCCAAGAAAACCTGATATAAACACTTCAAAAAGATCCATTAATAAGAATGGGAAACAGCTTTATTTTGACACTAGAACATCCCTATGGCTTGAAGGACCGTGCTCCATAACCAGAATCGCCAGAAATCAACCCGATCGAGTACGGCCTATATATGATAGCTATATAGACAGCAGTCTAATAGGGATCTAACGTTCTCCTGCTGTTTGATAAAAACAGCACTTGGCTAGATATCTAGCTTTGTTGTCATTTTTTTAGTAGTCAGAATATGTGAACCATGTTCCCTTTTGTCAGATAAAATGTGCATCAGATAAACAAAATGCTTCTGTTTATTCTACAGGTACTTTTTTTAAGGGATATTGATGATGTAACAATAAAATGCTCTAATACATTTATTCAACCTTATTTTTTAGACAAATTAAACAAAATTATATTAAACAAAGTTAAAGTTGTGCTTCCAGGTGCAATGCATTGCTGTTCCTAAGATGGACATGCCCAGTGAGCGAATCAAGTGTGGCATATTTATGTATCTACCAATCAATGGTCATGTCCAGTGAGGAACAGCAGAGGAGCGAATTATTATGCAATTTCAAATGTTATTCCTTTTTACACCAGATTGCAAGCCTTATTATTTTTTATAATATTTATTTTTGTATTATTTTATATTTTTCATCCTGAATTATTGAGAACCATTCAGCTAGATTACGAGTCTTGCGTTAGCCTTAAAAAGCAGCGTTGAGAGGTCCCAACGCTGCTTTTTAATGCCTGCTGGTATTACGAGTCTGGCAGGTACAGGTGTACCGCTCACTTTTCTTCCGCGACTCGAGTTTACCGCAAATCCCTTTACGTAAATTGTGTATCCTATCTTTTTAATGGTATTTGCCTAATGCCGGTATTACGAGTCTTGGAAGAAGTGAGCGGTAGACCCTCTCCTGTCAAGACTCCTACCGCATTTAAAAGTCAGTAGTTAAGAGTTTTATGGGCTAACGTCGTAACATAAAACTCTTAACTAAAGTGCTAAGAAGTACACTAACACCCATAAACTACCTATTAATCCCTAAACCGAGGCCCCCCCACATCGCAAACAGTTAACTAAAGTTTTTAACCCCTAATCTTCCGACCAGACATCGCCGCCACTTTAATAAATATATTAACCCATAAACTGCCGCACTCCCGCCTCGCAAACACTAGTTAAATTTTATTAACCCCTAATCTGCCGTCCCCAACATCGCCGACACCTACCTACATTTATTAACCCTAATCTGCCGCCCCCAACGTCGCCGCTACTATATTAAATTTATTAACCCCTAAACCTAAGTCTAAACCTAAGTCTAACCCCCCTAACTTAAATATCATTTAAATAAAACGAAATAAAATTACTACAATTAAATAAATTAATCCTATTTAAAACTAAATACTTACCTGTAAAATAAACCCTAAGCTAGTTAC
Source organism: Bombina bombina (assembly GCF_027579735.1). Lineage (NCBI taxonomy): Eukaryota > Metazoa > Chordata > Amphibia > Anura > Bombinatoridae > Bombina > Bombina bombina. Next base: position 348,345,701 of record NC_069504.1, on the reverse strand, counting down.
AATATAACTAATAGCTACATTTGTATCTATCTTAGGGTTTATATTTATTTTACAGGCAACTTTGTATTTATTTTAACTAGGTAGAATAGTTATTAAATAGTTATTAACTATTAAATAACTTCCTAGTTAAAATAAAGACAAATATACCTGTAAAATAAAACCTAACCTAAGTTACAATTACACCTAACACTAAACTATCATTAAATTAATTACCTAAACTAACTACAATTAAATACAATTAAATTAAATAAACTAAAGTACAAAAAAAACCCCACTAAATTACAGAAAATAAAAAAATAATTACAAGAATTTTAAACTAATTACACCTAATCTAATCCCCCTAACAAAAATAAAAAAGCCCGCCAAAATAATAAAATTCCCTACCCTATACTAAATTACAAATAGCCCTTAAAAGGACCTTTTGCGGGGCATTGCCTGAAAGTAATCAGCTCTTTTACCTGTAAAAAAAAATACAATCCCCCCCCCAACATTTAAACCCACCACCCACACACCCAACCCTACCTCCAGACGGGCAGAATTCTTCATCCAGACGGCATCTTCTATCTTCATCCATCCGGAGTGGAGCGGGTCCATCTTGAAGCCAGCCAACGCGGAGCATCCTCTTCTTCCGACGACTCCCGACGAATGAGGGTTCCTTTAAATGACGTCATCCAAGATGGCGTCCCTTGAATTCCGATTGGCTGATAGGATTCTATCAGCCAATCGGAATTAAGGTAGAACAAATCCTATTGGCTGATTGGATCAGCCAATAGGATTGAACTTCAATCCTATTGACTGATCCAATCAGCCAATAGGATTGAGCTTGCATTCTATTGGCTGTTCCAATCAGCCAATAGAATGCGAGCTCAATTCTATTGGCTGATTGCATCAGCCAATAGAATTTTTTTACCTTAATTCCGATTGGCTGATAGAATCCTATCAACCAATCGGAATTCAAGGGACGCCATCTTGGATGACGTCATTTAAAGGAACCTTCATTCGTCAGGAGTCGTCGGAAGAAGAGGATGCTCCGCGTCGGCTGGCTTCACGATGGACCCGCTCTGCTCCGGATGGATGAAGATAGAAGATGCCGCCTGGATGAAGACTTCTGCCCGTCTGGAGGTAGGGTTGGGTTGGGTGTGTGGGTGGTGGGTTTTAATGCGGGGGGGTATTGTATTTTTTATTTACAGGTAAAAGAGCTGATTACTTTGGGGCAATGCCCCGCAAAAGCTCCTTTTAAGGGCTATTTGTAATTTAGTATAGGGTAGGGAATTTTATTATTTTGGGGGGCTTTTTTATTTTGTTAGGGGGATTAGATTAGGTGTAATTAGTTTAAAATTCTTGTAATTATTTTTTTATTTTCTGTAATTTAGCTGGGGTTTTTTTGTACTTTAGTTTATTTAATTTAATTGTATTTAATTGTAGTTAGTTTAGGTAATTAATTTAATGATAGTGTAGTGTTAGGTGTAATTGTAATTTAGGTTAGGATTTATTTTACAGGTATATTTGTCTTTATTTTAACTAGGAAGTTATTAAATAGTTAATAACTATTTAATAACTATTGTACCTAGTTAAAATAAATATAAACCGTAAGATAGATACAATGTAACTATTAGTTATATTGTAGCTATCTTATGGTTTATTTTATAGGCAAGTATTTTGTTTTAAATAGGAATAATTTATTTAATTGTAGTTATTTTATTTAGATTAATTTAAATTATATTTAAGTTAGGGGGGTGATAGACTTAGGTTTAGACTTAGGTTTAGGGGTTAATAAATTTAATATAGTAGCGGCAACGATGAGGGGAGGCAGATTAGGGGTTAATAATTGTAGGTAGGTTGCGGTGACATTGGGGGGGGCAGATTAGGGGTTCATAAGTATAATGTAGGTGGCGGCAGTGTCCGGAGCGGCAGATTAGGGGTTAATAATATAATGTAGGTGGCGACGATATCGGGGGAGGCAGATTACAGGTTAATAAGGGTAAGATTAGGGGTGTTTAGACTTGGGGTTCATGTTAGGGTGTTAGGTGTAGACATAACTTTTGTTTCCCCATAGGAATCAATGGAGCTGAACGCTGCTTTTTTGCAAGTGTTAGGTTTTTTTTCAGCCGATTCTGCCCCATTGATTCCTATGGGGAAATCGTGCACGAGCACGTTTAGCCAGCTTACCGCTACCGTAAGCAAGGCTGGTATTGAGGTGAGATGTGGAGCTAAACCTCACCTTTTTACGGTTAACACCAGGTTTAAAAAAACCTGTAATACCAGCGTTGTCTTAAGGGAGTGGTGAAAAAAAATGCTCGTTAGCAACGCACCCCTGTTACCGCAAAACTCGAAATCTCGGTGACTGTGTTTCAACTGCACTGTGATGCCATTGAATGCATATGAGTTTTTACAAACCTGTAATGTTCTTTTAGACAGTTCTTATATGGACAACTGTAAAAAACAGAAACAGAGGCGCCACATGTGTAGATCAATAGATACCAAGATGTAAATCTGGACAAGACACAGGATACTCACAAACGTGAAGGCACTCTCTTGTGCCTGTTAGAGGCAGGCTGGTATTCTAAACAGCAAACCAGCTGGCTGTGTATACGAATCCCCGTCGTGATATCCTGGAGAGATGGATGTCCTGCAAGGCAGTCCTTGCCTGGATAGTGTCCTAGAGGTTGGAACAAGGGAGAAAGGCTGCACAGCCTTTGGGTTACTTGGAAGAGATTGATGCACACACCAGACTTAGTGAATCATAAAACTAGCATTTATTATACAGAATAAAATAGCCAGTAATGTAGCACATTACAGCTGGTGTGTTAACACACCAGCTGTAATGTGCTACATTACTGGCTATTTTATTCTGTATAATAAATGCTAGTTTTATGATTCACTAAGTCTGGTGTGTGCATCAATCTCTTCCAAGTAACCCAAAGGCTGTCCAGCCTTTCTCCCTTGTTCCAACCTCTAGGACACTATCCAGGCAAGGACTGCCTTGCAGGACATCCATCTCTCCAGGACATCACGACGGGGATTCGTATACACAGCCAGCTGGTTTGCTGTTTAGAATACCAGCCTGCCTCTAACAGGCACAAGAGAGTGCCTTCACGTTTGTGAGTATCCTGTGTCTTGTCCAGATTTACATCTTGGTATCTATTGATCTACACATGTGGCGCCTCTGTTTCTGTTTTTTACAGTTGTCCATATAAGAAAATTACATCACTTGTGAAGTGAAGACTGAGAGCTGCCTTCTCCACTTTTCCCTTTCTCAGACGGACTTTATTTGGGACTTTTTATTTGCACCGTTTATATTGGACATCTTCCAGTACAACGTGTGTATTTTTATATATACATTTGCATTTTTATTTTATTATTATTTTTGGATTTACATATCATATTAATTTTCCAATTAAGTTTATATATGATTTTAACAATTTATATTCTATAGTAATTTTGTACTTTAGTTATGTTTTTATTTACATATGTGTTTATTATTACACATTTACACTAGGGCCACCCACACCACCTGTTAAGTAAGCGCCTCCTATAGGTTATCTGTGACACCCAGTCACAGAGTTTCCAGTTTGTAGTATCTTTTAGACAGTTAAATGATGTTGCCAAGGATATCTGGTCGAATTATTCTCTGTGAAAATGCGATAAATAAATGAAAACATAAATACATTCATCCATAGCTTAAAAAAACAAAACTTACAATACTTGACAACTTTTGCAAATTTATTTCTATAATATCTTTAAAGATTTTTTTGCAAAAGTTTACACTAAAAGTAACAACATTGTTCTGAACTGGAGCCAGTGATATCAACGATTTACTATTTGTTATCTGGCTCAGATAACTAAGTAATCCCTGTAGATAAGATCTTAGTTTTGAAATCAGATTAAATATATCAATTTAGTCCTAAAAGTACTTCAGTTTTAATGATTGATTTGGACTATGATCACCATCTATTTTTTTTTTTATTTTATGATGCAATTTGAATACCTTCATTAAGAACATATTGGCTTTTAAAATTTTAATAGTTGCAATGAATTATATGATTAGAACTTTTGATCTGCAAATGGTTGATTTCTGGGTCTTTAGTGTGAAAAATATAAATAAATATATTGAACAGAACATTTTTAGTTAACAGGCAACACGTATTAATTCTAAGCAACAAGTATTAATTCTAAGAATTATTTTAACATGTGCTGACAAATTATTTATGTCATAGTGACAAATGATATCGGTTGGCGGTATCTTCATCATTAGAAAATCAGCTTTATCTGCCAAGCAGTGGCCTTTTTAAAACTTGTTTGATAAGATTACATGAAAATTGGTAATAAAATTTAAAGATATGCAGAAGACGATAATACAAGTCAGCTTGTGCTAATATTCAAATATTGCCAAACATAAACATCATTATTTTCCAGAGTCTCAAAACCTCATGATAATATAAATGAAAAAAAAAAAAACAACATGTTAAAGGGACATAATATTTTTTTTTCTATAATGTATATGAAAGAGCAACAGTTAGATATAAAAGAAATGTGAAACTTATAGGACCTTAATGGTTGTATACAATTGAGTCCTGGGGCCTTACTGCTCACTGGCTGTTCGGGACGACTCCCACTAAAAAAATGGTTTATTCAACTCAGGAACAAATTATTAATTTTTATTTTTTTTAAATAAATAAATAAATAATAATAATAATAAAAAAAACTTCTATTAGACAGAATCATACACCTTAAATAAAACCAAAAGTAATATGTTCACTGATTATAGTTCATGTTGACAATGTTGTTCCATATCCCTTTCAATGGGGATAATTCTCTAGCTATTTGGACATAATCAATTGAAAAACAGTCTAATAATAATAATTTGGTTCTCCATTACATTTTACATAGTAGAGGAAGTTGAAAAAAGACAGAAGTCCATTGAGTTCAACCTATAAAGACACTACCTGATTTACACTAAGGAAGCTGACAATAGAACTTACATTAAACAATTAGAAAGTTGACATATTTAAGACAAGTAAACATATCCATGAATTCTGTTTCTTACCAGATATGTATCTAAGGTATTGGCATTCACTACCTCCTTAAGCGATAAGTTCCACAATTTGATTTCTCTTAAAGTAGGAAAAAAAATATTAAGCTGCTTTATATGGGCCTTGAATATATTTATATAAAGTAATCCTATCACCTCTCAAGTGCCTTTTTCCTAGAAGAAGCAGACCCAGTTTGACTAACTTCTCTTCATAATTTGAATCCACCATCCCTCTCATTAGTTTTATGGCTCTTCTCTAGCCTTTTCTAATTCTGCAATGTATTTTTTTAAAATTGGTCCCCAGAACTGCACTCTATACTCAGTGTAAGAGTTTACCAGGGATTTATACAGAGACAGAATTATGCTTTCATCCTTTGCATCAATGCCTCTTTTAATACTTGCTAGTATCTTATTAGCAGCCTTATAAATAGTTATAATTTTTTTAGTGCACTCCCATTATGTCTTGTAAATGTGAACGTTTTTCTTTACACTCAAGAGAGACTAGAGTGCATTTTAAGGAATTTAGAACCCTGACCATCCTACATACTGTGCAGTGATTGTTTGACATGTGCGGAAGCTTATTCAAATTTGTCCCTAATTGGCCACAACAAAGTAGATGCAAAATACTCAAGAGGCTTTTAAGAGGTGTGTCTTGGACTTCAAACTAATGCAACTTTTGCTAACAAAATGACAGTTTTAGATGCTTTTAAAACATTTATTTTACTTATATACAGGTCTTTTGCAATGCATTGTTTTCTTTTTTTCTTTATTTTTTTATACAAACATATACAATTAGATTAAAGGAACATAAAAGTCAGAATTTCATGTTTAAGATAGAGCATGTAATTTTAAGCAACTTTCTAATTTACTCTTATCAATTTTTCATTGTTCTCTTCGTATCTTTATTTCAAAAAGTCAGAATGTAAGCTTAGGAGCAGGCCCATTTTAGGCTCAGCACCCTGGGCAGCGCTTGCTGATTGGTGGCTACATTTAGCCACCAATCAGCAAATCCTACCCAGGTAATTTTTAAATAAAGATACCAAGAGAAAGAAGAAAAACTGATAATAGGAATAAATTAGAAAAAAATGTGGGTTTCATATCCCTTTAAAGGTTTATATTAATAAAATGTACCATTTTCAGTGGAATCTAATTAACTATTTCAGTGACACACAAGTGTCTGAAAAATAGAAAAAGACTTTGGGGGATATTTATCAAGCCGTCAGAATTCTGCAGCGTAATTGTTGCGAGCTTGATCCGACCTAGTTATCAAAGCCTAGACCGGCAAAAGTTGAAATTTGTGACGTAATATACGATCCGCCTGTCTCAATCTGACGCAGATCGATGCTTACGGCATTACAGATGTTCCGCATTCAGCTCTATCTGACACTTTTTCAAAGTTATCAAATTTCTAACAGGTACGCTTGCGGCTATTCCTGCCCAGTGTACCTGGTTTTCAATCCACCACCCTGGAGGTCGCGGATGCCATAGAAATCAATGGGAGTCTGAAAGCAGCGAAAGCTTAAGTTCGATGCTGCCAGATATCCCATTGATTTATATGGTAGAAAACAAGTTACGTTTACACCTAACACCCTAACAAAAACCCAGAGTCTAAACACCGCTAATCTGCCACCCCTAACATCGCCGCAACCTAAATAAAATGTATTAACCCCTATTCCGCCACTCCTGGACCCCGCCGCCACCTACATAATGTTATTAAACCCTATCTCGCCGCTCCCGAACCCCGCCACAACCGAAATAAACGTATTAACCCCTAAACCTCTGGCCTTCCACATCACTACCACTAACTAAACCTATTAACCCCTAAACCGCCAGCCCCCTCACATCGCCATAAACTAAATTAAGCTATTAACCTCTAAACCTAACAACCCGCTAACTTTAAATTAAAACTACAACATCCCTATCTTAAAATAAATTTGATCTTACATGTAGAATTAAAAAAAAATATTTTTAAACTATTAATTAACCTATCCTAACTATTATACTACAATTAAATTAAACTACCAATTAAATTACCTAAATTACATATTAAAAAACCCTTACCCTACTCAAATTATTTAAATATACTATTAAACATTATTAAAATGACTAAATTACCAAACAAATAAACGCTGTTACAAAAAATAAAAAATTATGAAAAAAAAAAACACATGATCAAAAATAAAAAAAGAATAACACCTAATCTAATAGCCCTATCAACATAAAAAAGCCCCCCCCCAGATAAAAAAAAAAACCTAGCCTACAATAAACTACCAATGGCCCTTAAAATGGCATTGCCCCAAATAAATCAGCTCTTTTACCTGTAAAAAATACAAACACCCCCCAACAATAAAACCCACCACCCAACCAACCAACCCCCCCAAATAAAAACCCTATCTAAAATAACCTAAGCTCCCCATTGCCCTGAAAAGGGCATTTGTATGGGCATTGCCCTCAAAAGGGCATTTAGCTCTTTTACCTGCCCAGACCCTAATCTAAAAATAAAACCCACACAAAAAACCCTTTAATAAACCTAACACTAACCCCCGATGATCCACTTACAGTTCTTGAAGTCCCGCTTGAATGAACCATCCAGCCAGCCGGAGAAATCTTCATCCAGGCAGCCTCTTCTATCTTCATCCAGCCCGGCGAAGTCTTCATCCAGACGGCATCTTCTATCTTCATCCATCCTGCGTGGAGCGGGTCCATCCTGAAGACATCTGGCGCAGAACTCCTCTTCAATACGGTCGCCGCTGTAAACTGGAACTTGAATGCAAGTGACGTCATCCAAGATGGCGTCCTTTGGATTTCTATTGGCTGAAAGATTTCAATCAGCCAATAGGATTAGAGCTGCTAAAATCCTATTGGCTGTTCCAATCAGCCAATAGGATTTGAGCAGCTCTCATCCTATTGGCTGATCCTATTGGATGAAGACTTCTTGCCGCTTGGATGATTACTTCTCCGGCTGGATGGATCCTTCAAGCGGGACTTCAAGAACTGTAAGTGGATTGTCGGGGGTTAGTGTTAGGTTTATTTAAGTTTTTTTTTGGGTAGGTTTTATTTTTAGATTAGGGTCTGGGCAGGTAAAAAAGCTAAATGCCCTTTTAAGGGCAATGCTTATACAAATGCCCTTTTCAGGGCAATGGGGAGCTTAGGTTATTTTAGATAGGGTTTTTATTTGGGGGGTTGGTTTGTTGGGTGGTGGGTTTTTAGTGTTGGGGGTGTTTGTATTTTTTTTTACAGGTAAAAGAGCTGATTTCTTTGGTGCAATGCCCCACAAAAGGCCCTTTTAAGGGCCATAGGTAGTTTATTGTAGGCTAGGTTTTTTATTTTTATTTTGGCAGGCGAATTTTAAAACCCACAGGGACTCTTTCTGGCTACAATAGTGATGGAAAAGTTGTTTCAAGGGGTCTAACACCTGGACTGTGGCATGCCGGAAGGGGATCCATAGCAAAACTCCCATGGAAAATTACATAGTTGATGCAGAGTCTGGTTTAATCCATAAAGGGCATAAATAACCTAAAATTCCTAAATTGTTTGGAATAACGTGCTTTAAAACATCAGGTATGATGTTGTATCGATCAGGTAGTGTAAGGGTTACGCCCGCTTCACAGTGCGCAGTATAGGTGATATACCTACCCTGACCATGCTTTGCAGACCAGGTATCAGTGGTCAGATGGACCCTTGCCCCAACACTGTGTGTCAGACATGCCATTATAGCAGACTTATATGGCTTTGGCGTTGCTTTTTGGTAATTAGAAGGCTGCTAAATGCCACTGCGCACCACACGTGTTTTATGCCCAGCAGTGAAGGGGTTAATTAGGGAGCATGTAGGCAGCTTGTAGAGTTAATTTTAGCTTAAGTGTAGTGTAGTAGACAACCCAAAGTATTGATCTAGACCCATTTTGGTATATTTCATGCCACCATTTCACCGGCAAATGCGATCAAATAAAAAAAAATTGCTCACTTTTTCACAAACTTTAGGTTTATCACAGAAATTATTTACAAACAACTTATGCAATTATGGCATAAATGGTTGTAAATGCTTCTCTGGGATCCCCTTTGTTCAGAAATAGCAGACTTATATGGCTTTGGCGTTGCTTTTTGGTAATTAGAAGGCTGCTAAATGCCACTGCGCACCACACGTGTTTTATGCCCAGCAGTGAAGGGGTTAATTAGGGAGCATGTAGGCAGCTTGTAGAGTTAATTTTAGCTTACGTGTAGTGTAGTAGGCAACCCAAAGTATTGATCTAGGCCCATTTTGGTATATTTCATGCCACCATTTCACCGCCAAATGCGATCAAATAAAAAAAGATTGTTCACTTTTTCACAAACTTTAGGTTTCTCACAGAAATTATTTACAAACAACTTATGCAATTATGGCATAAATGGTTGTAAATGCTTCTCTGGGATCCCCTTTGTTCAGAAATAGCAGACTTATATGGCTTTGGCGTTGCTTTTTGGTAATTACAAGGCTGCTAAATGCCACTGCGCACCACACGTGTTTTATGCCCAGCAGTGAAGGGGTTAATTAGGGAGCATGTAGGCAGCTTGTAGAGTTAATTTTAGCTTAAGTGTAGTGTAGTAGACAACCCCAAGTATTGATCTAGGCCCATTTTGGTATATTTCATGCCACCATTTCGCCGCCAAATGCGATCAAATTTAAAAAAAACTTAAATTTTTTCGCAATTTTAGGTTTCTCACTGAAATTATTTACAAACAGCTTGTGCAATTATGGCACAAATGGCTGTAAATGCTTCTCTGGGATCCCCTTTGTTCAGAAATAGCAGACATATATGACTTTGGCGTGGCTTTCTGGTAATTAGAAGGCCGCTAAATGCTGCTGCGCATCACACTTGTATTATGGCTAGCAGTGAAGGGGTTAATTAGGTAGTTTGTAGGGAGCTTGCAGGGTTAATTTTAGCTTTAGTGTAGAGATCAGCCTCCCACCTGACACATCAGACCCCCTGATCCCTCCCAAACAGCTCCCTTCCCTCCCCCACCCCACAATTGTCCCCGCCATCTTAAGTACTGGCAGAAAGTCTGCCAGTACTAAAATAAAAGGTTTGTACATTTTTTTTAATTTTTTTTTAGCATATTTACATATGCTGTGGTGTAGCATCCCCCCTTAGCCCCCAACCTCCCTGATCCCCCCAAAACAGCTCTCTAACCCTCCCCATCTGCCTTATTGGCGGCCATCTTGGGTACTGGCAGCTGTCTGCTATTATTTCACAGTCAAAAAAGTGTTGTTTTTTTTTAAATATACACTACTGTTACACCAGATATGAGTGGTGGCACTGGGCAAGTGGGAAAAAAAAGCAGACTGATGTTCTAGCCCTAAAAAGGGCTTTTTGGGGTGCTGTCCTTACAGCAGAGATCAGATGAGTCCTTCAGGACTGTAGTGGACACTGAATACACTAGCCTAGCTATCGATTTCCCTATTAAATCAGCAGCAGCTACACTGTCCCTCCTCTCACTAAGAATGCAGCTTCCAAATTAATCTAAAATGGATGCTGTCCAGGAGGTGGGAGGGTCTGGGAGGGAGGGTCTGCTGCTGATTGGCTGTAATGTGTCTTCTGACTGTGAGGTACAGGGTCAAAGTTTACTCAATGATGACGAATATTGGGCGGATCGAACATCGTATATGTTCACCCGCCGCGACGAACGCGAACATGCTATGTTTGCCGGGAACTATTTGCCGGCGAACTATTCGCGACATCACTAATTAGGTGTAATTCTTTTTTATTTTTGATAATGTGTTTTTTTATTTTTCGTAATTTTTATTTTTTTATTTTTTTGTAACTTAGTGTTTATTTTTTTTTGGTAATTTAGTACTTTTAATAATGTTTAATAGTAGATTTAAATAATTTGAGTAGGGCTAGAGCTTTTTAATATGTCATTTAGTTAATTTAATTTGTAGTTTAATTTAATCGTAGTATAATAGTTAGGGTAGGTTAATTAATAGTTTAAAATAACATTTTAGTATAGTGGCGGCGTTTAGTGACAGGGTATAAGTAAAGTTGGTAAAAAGCTGAATAGATGCGAGATCGATGACTGTTAGTTACCAACAGTCCGATGCTCATCGCCCCATACTTGGTGCACGTATTTTTGCCGGCTTTTTTTATAAGATCATATTCAGGTCTGCGGCCTCGATGTTAGAAGAGCGTATTGGTGCCGGCGAATGCAGCATAGTTGAGGCTTTGATAAATATCCCCCTTTATGTGATTTTAATCCTGCTGCTGTCTGTACATTCACATTGAACAGATGAAACACTGCATTAAAAGGATGAGTAACATAAACAAATGTCATAAAGTGTTTCAAATCAAGTTAGTTAATCAAAGCATTGCTGAAAACAGCAGGCCCCTTTTTTTTCTTATTGAACTGGATTGTTTTATTGGGATTAGCAGTTATTTATGTTTCATATGTACTACTAATTAAAAATACAGTAGGAAAAACATAGCACGGACTAAGGAATATTTAATGCCACATGCAAAGCACCTTTACAGTGATATCAGGTTATTTAAAAGTTGTGTGACCCATTTTAATTGACTGAGCCTTTTTATTTAAATATTTACTATTATTACAGCCTGTATAGAATAAACAGAGGAATTATCCATGATTTCTCTTAAACTTGACTTGAATGAGAGTGCTTGATGACTATGTAATGGGAAAAATTCAACATACTGAAGTTATCATTTCCCATTGACACCTTTGCTTACAGTAGCAGTTAGTTTACCACATAAATAAACTCCTCCTTTCAACATATGGGAAGGAACCAAGCTTTTATATACCCAATGCCTGAGAGGTTCCTTTTTTCTCTACTGTTAATAATTATTTCATTTATTTGGGCCAAGACCAAACCAAGATTTAAAATCAATACAATGTATACCCAAAGAGATACGGGGAATTTATGGTTCCTAATATGTTGAATTATCATAGATCTGTGCATTTAAGTAAAATAATAGACTGAAATTAGAATTGGCAATTTATGGTGAAAATATTTTTATTCATAAATTTTTTCAAATACAAAAAACAGTAAACAGTGGTCATAAGTTCCAGCATTCTCAAGTCGCTCGGTACAAATCACATACTTTACAAAGAAAAGCACTTTGACATATGAATACAAATGTGTCTTCACTCTCCTAGGATGTTTTGTGGTTCTATTTTATATATGTTTTGCTTGGCCTAGTCCATTCCTGCCCCCCCCCCTCCTCCTCGAGGCTTCATAGTAATGTATGAAGGGTTCCCATTGCTGAAGAAATGTTTTTTTATCGTCTAGATATTCTGCTGTGGCGCTCGCCATATCAAAGTGATATGTCATCTTTTGTTTGATCATATCAAAACTAGGGGGGGTTCCCTTCCAAAATTGGGCTATGCTCAGTCTGACAATAGTACAAATCCATCTTGCTAACTTATTATTATGTTTGGAAATTCCTGGGATCGGGAAGTGGAGGAGAGCCTGCTCCATTGTCAGCGTTATTGGTTTTTGGAGAATCTCACTCACCAGGGAGGAGGTCTGATTCCAAACTTCCTTGACTAGTCTACAGTCCCACCACATGTGGGCGTATGTCCCAGTTCCGCCGCACCCTCTATAGCAAAGTTTGGTGAGAGGGTCTCCCCCTCCCCCCGACCTAGTTGGGAATAAATACCATCTGAAGGCTACCTTAACGAAGTTTTCCTTAAGAGCCGCATTTTGTGAGAAAGATAACCCACTGGCTAAATTCTCCTTCCATGTCTCTATAGACCAGGTTTTCCCTGTGTCATTTTCCCATTTTAGCATTATTGGTGGCTTGCTATCTTGTGGAGTGCTGTTGAGTAGTGTATATAGGGTAGAGATCCCACCTTTAACGTTCTGATCAGAAAGGCAAAGCCTCTCTAGTGTGGTACTTATAGGAACCTTCTCCCCCCCCCATAATTTGTTGTGCTCTTGATTTTAATTGGAGGTAATGATACCAAATATTTCTATCTTCGCTATCTAAGGCTTGATACTGTTCGTATGATATTAACTTGGCTTCTTTGTATATGTCTGCTATTCTGTAAAGCCCTTTATTATGCCATTTCTGTTGTGTAATCTTATCAAGTGGGGTGTTTTTGGGTGTCAAGGGAGTGATCATTGATCTCCTATTGAGGAGGGGGAATTTGGAATTCACAGTTTTCCAAATGTGTAGGGTATGTTGAATTGCAATAAATTCACATTTTTTATGAGTGATATCATTATTGGGGGTCCATAAGAGATTGGATAATGGCGAGGTGTTCATAATGTTAGATTCGATTTTTATCCATTGCGAGTTATCATGAGGTTTAAACCAATGCAAGGTCTGGGCCATACGGGCTGAGTAATAGTATGGGACAAGGTTTGGAAGACCCACCCCCCCTTCTCTTTTTGGAGTACACATGATATTTTTATTGATTCTTGCTCTTTTACCCTGCCATACAAACTTCGAGATATCTTTTTGGAGTTTATGTAGGTCTGACAGGGGGAGGGATATTGGCAGGGAGCGGAATAAATATAGCAATTTGGGTAGCAGGGACATCTTGGTAGAGATAATTCGTCCATATAGAGAGATTTTGAGTTTCGTCCGTTTTAGTAATAAGGCTCTAATTTTTTTAAACATGGGGAGGTAATTTAATTGATATAGGGAGTGTATATTATTAGATAGGTTTATTCCTAGGTATTTAATGGACTTTTTGGGCCATTTGAATGCAAAATTAAGTTCCATAAGTTTTTTAGTGTGGTTTGGTAACTCGATTCCTAGGGCTTCGCATTTCTCCTCATTTATTTTATAACCCGAAAGGAACCCAAACTGCTGTATTAATTTGTATACCGGTGGGAGGGATAATAAGGGTTTAGTTAACGTCAAGATTACATCATCGGCGAACAGGGATATCTTATGATCTGTTTGGCCTACCTGAATTCCGGAGATGTCTCTATTTTCTCTAATTTTAATAGCCAACGGTTCTATGCTCAAAGCAAATAGCAGTGGGGATAGTGGGCATCCTTGTCTAGTTCCGTTGTTGATATGTATGGTTTTAGACTGATATCCTGCCAATTTTACAAAAGCTGTTGGGAATGAATATAGTGATTTGATAGCGTCAATAAATGACCCAGAAATACCCACCCTCTCCAGAACCGCAAACATAAAGTCCCAGTTAATTCTATCGAATGCCTTCTCTGCGTCCAAAGAAAGGAACAGAGAAGGCATTCTTCCCACCGTTGCTATATTGATCAGATCAATAATCTTCCTAGTGTTGTCTGGGGCCTCTCTTTGTGAAATAAATCCAACTTGATCTGGGTGAATTAGTTTAATAAGGAGTGGGTTTAGGCGGTTCGCTAGAATTTTAGTAAATAATTTAATATCCTGATTGATTAAGGAAATGGGTCGGTAGTTGTGGCAATGTTGTTTATTTTTCCCCGGTTTTGGGATTACTGTAATTCTGGCCGACAGCATTTCTCTAGGTATATCTTTACCCTGCATCATGGCATTAAATACTTTGACTAGCTGAGGTATCAGAATGGGATGTAGTATTTTATAAAAGATGGCAGGGTAGCCATCAGGTCCTGGGGCTTTGGATCGCTTAAGATTTTTAATATTCAATTTGATTTCCTCTTGGGTTATGGGTCTATTTAGGGATTCTAACTCCTCTTCTGTTATAGTTGGCATCGTACTCTCTCCAAGAAAGGCGGATAGGTCTGGGGCTTTGTCTCTACCTTTATTTGTTAATGATATATTATACAGTTTATCATAGTAGTCTGCAAAAATGTTGGCAATGTCCTGGGGGTCATTGGTCATTTTATTATTTGGAGATTGTACCTGGGGGACTGTCGTGATTTTCGTTATTTCTTTTAGTTTGTTAGCTAGCATTCGGTCAGGCTTATTGCCGTAGATATAGTACTGAGTGTCTACTATTTTTATAGATCTTGCTGCTTCCTTATTTAGAAGTGAGTCTAATTCTGCATTTTTGGTCTTGAGTAGGTTAATTAAATTACGTGACGGGTTAAGCCCTATTTGTGATCGAAGCCTGTTTGTCTCCGCTTTTAGGTTTATTAATTTAGTTTCCCTAAGTTTATTTTGTCTGCCAGATTCAGCCATAAGTAAACCTCGCGTATATGCCTTTAGTGCTCCCCATTCTAAGATAGGGTTCTGTGTGGAGTTATTGTTGATATTGATAAATTCAGTGATTTGTTGCTTAAGTTGCGTAAGTTCCGGACCTTCCCTAAGCAGGGATGCATTTAAAGTCCAGGATTTAGTCCTGTATGGGTTAATCAGTCCTGACAGGGTGATTTCCACTATGGAATGGTCTGACCAGGAGCAATTTGTGATAGATTCTTTGGAGAGTAAAGGTACTAGAATTTGACTCACAAAGATATAATCTATTCTAGATTGAGATGAATGCATAGGGGAATAATATGTGTAATCTCTAGTGCCGTGATTTAGGGCTCGCCACCCATCTATCAAATTATGATCTAGTGAGAAGTCAAGCAGGATCCTGCTTGATTTGGTGAGTTTGTTAAAAGGCGACTTCGTTTGTGAAGATCTGTCAACTCTGTCATTCATAGTGAGATTAAAGTCCCCACCAACTATAATTTTATACCTTTTCCACATCGTGAGGTGCTTGCTTAGTTTAGAAATAAAATTGGCTTGTAGCTCATTAGGGGCATACACGTTAACTAACAGAACTGGGGTGTTTTGTATTGAACCTTGTATTATTAAGTATCTGCCATCTCTGTCTTTTGTAACAGATTCCTCATGGAAATTTAGGGAAGAGTGTATTAGTATTGAGACTCCGCATTTCTTTTTCGGGCCTATAGCATGATATTGTGTGGGGAACGTCTTATCCCAATATGTGGGTGTGTATGCTGACGTGAAGTGTGTTTCTTGTAGCATTATTATCTTGGCCTTTAGCGCCTTGTATTCTGAGATTGCCTTTTTCCGTTTGATGTCAGAGTTTAAACCCCTAACATTATGTGATATTAATTTTATTGACATGATATATCTTTAAACAGAACAGCTATAGCAAGGTACCTTAGGGTTTTTGATGAATGGATCGCAGTCTCTCCTTTTTGGAGGGGGAGCTCCATGGACCAGGCCAAGCTTGGCTTCTGTGGGAAAGTTGTGATCAAGCCTACATAGTGAATGGAGGAAAAAATTAGCAAAACAGATAATATTGCGATAGGCAGTATGTAATAATAGGTATCCGAATGAACTGTCACAGTGAATGTGTGGAATGACCTGGAAATTAGTGACCGAGAGTGAAGTAAAAATGAAATACAAATAAATTCTAGAAATAATAACAATAAATATGTGGTGTGGAACATAGTGTTTACATCACATTTACCTGATCAGAAAATGTAGCATGAACATGGGTTAGGGGAAGGGGGTAAGGGATAGGGGGGATGGGAAGGTGGGGAGGGGAGGGGGTGGGGGAGATCCTGAGAATATTTATTACTCTTTTAAATTCTACTAGTAAACATTTTGAATGAAAATCTAACTAAAAATTGTAGGCAATGTATTATCAAAAACTTAAATAAGATAATTAAGTTCAGAGAGGCAGTAGGGGCTACCAATATTTCTTATGCTATCTATTAGTTGAAGAGCTAGCTTATACAAATATGAATTTGAAGGTGGTGTGCTATCTAAGCGGGGAGCTATACCTTTCTGAATTGAGCATTGCCTACGGACTGTAACATATAAACATTGCAACTGAAAAGTAACCCTAAAACAATAACATATCAAAATTGAACCTCGAACAAAAGAATGTCATTATACAAGCCTTGTCCCCTCAAATTGGGTCAATCCTCTCAACTCTTGAAAAGGTCCTGGAATAGAAAAGATTCCAGAATAGTCTTGTTCTCAAGGTGGGGGATCTACTGTATCATCAGTTTCTTCTCCGTCAGTATCCTTGCTGGGGTTTACCCTTTGTTGCGTTGCTTTTACTTTTCTCCCGATCGGGATCCATTCTTTCTGAAAAGTTTTCCTAGAGGATGATGAGCTTGCAGGAGTAACAGGAGTGTCCATTTGTATTTGTAGACGATCTAGTATGGCCTTTCCTTCCTCCAAAGTAGTACAGGTGTAATTTCCGTTCTGATATGTAAAGGCCAGTTTGAAGGGAAAGTTCCATCTATATTTTATATGCTCCTTTGTTAGAGCTGTGGTAATGGGTCTCAAGTCCCTTCTTTTCCGAAGTGTTATTGGAGCGAGATCTGAGTATATTTGCAGATTATGACCTTCATATTCTAAGCATTTTTGGTCCCTGGCTGCTTTCAATATTTTTTCTTTAACATGGTAGTAGTGCAGTTTTAGAATAATGTCTCTAGCAGAATTTGGTTGCGGTCTTGTGAGAGCCCTATGGACCCTGTCCATCAATAACATATTTGGTTCAATATCTGGGATTAGTTGTGTGAATAGATCAGTAACAGTTTCTTCAAGATTTTTAAAAGTCTCTGGGAGATTTCGAATTCTCAGGTTAGATCTGCGAGATCTGTTTTCCAGATCTTCAATCTGTTCTTCAAGTCTGCAGATGTATGAGGAGTTGTCTTGTATGGAGTTTCTGAGTATAGGGATTTCTTCTGTTACATTGTCTAGTTTTTCTTCTAGTTCCGCTGTTCTCCCACCTATTTCTCTAATATCTTGCCTTATCTCAGACAGGGCCATTTTGAATTCTTCCTGGAATATTGATTTAATTTGGGCTAGAAGCTCTTTATTGGTCTCCTCTGTTCTTGAACCTCCAGGAGACTCAGGGGTTTGTGTCATTGAGTTAGGTGCCACAGGAGAGTTACTTTTATCTGGTCCCTTTTGTTTTGATTGGGACCTTGAAAGGCATTCTTTCACTGTTTGTGACTTGTTCTTCATGGTAAGAGTGATGATGTGTAGGCTGCCCTATATTATATCTTAAATTTGAGGTAGGCCCAGATTTGTGTTATTCCTTGTGCTTCGCTATTCTCAGGATCTTTAGGTAGTATTTAGTGGTATTTGTTCATGTTTGTGTTAGTCCATCACTAAGTTAGTGAATATCGGTTAATTGTCAGGAAATGTGATTAATGGGGTCTTTTTCAATTTCACATAATGTGTTTAGGGTAGTGAGAAGGTATATTGGAAAGGTCTCTCTTGTCTGGTGACTTGTAGGCTCCTGCTGATTCTCAATTGGTATTCCCAGGTTGTTGCTATAGAGCTCCACAGCCTAGGCCGAGAATTTGGAATAATGGAGTCTTGAAAGGAGACTGTTCTTAAATAAATATGCCGGTACTCACATTAGAGCATCTAGAGGGGTGTTAACAGATGCTTTATGTGTCCCTGTTGCAGTATCTTGTAAATGGCGTCTTTTCCCGCCAGCTAATTCTCAGCCCCTATTAGCCTCTTTTGTTTATTGCGGTATGTACGTTTATTTTGAGGGGCTAAAGATGTAGGGTATAGGTGTTAGTA
Source organism: Bombina bombina (assembly GCF_027579735.1). Lineage (NCBI taxonomy): Eukaryota > Metazoa > Chordata > Amphibia > Anura > Bombinatoridae > Bombina > Bombina bombina. Next base: position 348,327,251 of record NC_069504.1, on the reverse strand, counting down.
GTGAGTTATCACTGCTGTTGCAGTTGCAGGTCAATGGTATTCAATGATGGGGTGCCTGATGATAAAGGGTTTTAGTCTTGTGATACTGCCGGTGAGGCCCACCGGGTGTGAGATGTGCAGGCCTCAGGGCTCCCCAGGAAGGGAATCGCTAGGGGTAGATGTTAATCTAGGGTATTCCTCCGGTGGTGTGTGTTTAAGTTGGGATTGACTCACCTCCCCCTACGGTTTGCTGGTTCGAGTCAGGCCTGCAGTCCTCCACCTCAGCCGGGTCCACCCCTCCAAGAAACTCCGTTCTCCGGCGGCCAGGGGTTGTAACAGGAGCCTTTCCCCTGGGACCGGAGGCTGTTGATTGGCAAAATAACTTCGTTTGCGGACCCCTCTGAGCACACCAGCAGAGGTCGCGCCGTGT